>NW_017673379.1:135290-138468 GCF_001879085.1 Nicotiana attenuata
CCCCCAATGAACCATCGCCGGATTTTGGACTAGCGCGGCCGCGCATTTGGGCGCGCATCTGGCCGCGCTAGTTTGCTGAGTTTCTGTCTTTGGACGCGCTAGTTTTAGCGCGGGCGCGCATATGGGCGCGCTAGCCCAGTTGTGCAGTGGCCGTGATTTTTGCCTTGTCTTCAACCATACTCAGCTCCGAGGGGTCTTTGTTGCTCCAAAATGGTTCCAAATCACATTTTCTTGCATAATATATGCTCCTTAACCTGAAATATATACAATTCACAATTAGAGCCCATATTTCATCAATTAATCATAATATGGCCTTGGAATATAATCAAGCGGACGTATAAATAATAGCTATATCATCTAGATTTCGCCTATTATCAACACCGCACACTTAATTCATTGCTAGTCCTCGAGCAATCAAACTATACTCTCTGGAGATTCCTTCACTCAACCATTTCCCCTAACGCATTACACCTAGAACAATGTACATACATTACGCCTAGCAGTGGACAATCCTAGCCTCAAAGCCGACTCTCAAGTGCCTTGCAATATTCACACTTCCTTGAAGTACTCTACACAGAAGTCAAGATTTGCCTTTCCGTCACGAATCATATGCCCTCACAATCACAGCAAAATTATATAGATCAATTCACACAATCAAATTTTCATGATTATATCAAAGAAAAATCACTCACACTCACAAAAGAAGTCACGTGCATTCAAGTGGTACCATAAGCTTGCCCTTAATGTAAATCTCTACTAATGTAGGCTCACTCGGTCTAAAATCAATTAGGACTTTTTCATGGTTGTAATGTAGGCTAAGGGACGGGTAGGATATATTTAGGAATAGTTGTTCACTCTCCTAAGCACTTTAACACATCACATAATCACTTTGAGCGCAAATCCTCAATCCCTACTTCAATTTCACAATTAACATCACTCCCAACATGTCCCCTCTTTCTTTAAGCACTACTTTAATTTATACCCACTAGCAAGAACAAGGAAATAATTTATTCACCTATCTTTTTTTTTTTTTCAATTTTCGCTAGTGGTGTATTATTTCACAAAACAAGTGCACCTCTCTTCCTTCTATTGGTTCCACTCAAAAGCCACCCCACTCTTAGTTCCTTCTTACTTCTGGTAGCGCTCATTTTTTCAATTAAAGTGCTTTAAGAGGTAAAAGGATCAAAACAATGTCAATTAAGAACAAAAAAGGGTATAGGCTTGTAATGTGGGTGCCAAATAAAAGTTTATAGGCTCAAAAGGGTTGACTAGGGATAAATTTTATTTGTGATAAGCAATTAAGCTCAAAAAGGTCAAAGAAAGCCTAAGATCATTTTTTAAACCGAGCATCACCTAAGATTTCGCTTCAATTCACATACCGGGCAAGTTCTAGACACACGTACGATACATAGACTATACAAAAACCTCACTACACATGGCATATGACTCATTCAGATCAGCTCATCAAGACGCTCCGTTACTAGCATTCAATTCAGTAGCAAACATACAAATTAAGGTACCTTCAGTGAGATTCAACAATTAAGACTAAGCGTTACACTCTAGGGTCTATTGTGTTCAGGTGTGTCAACGCTCTGGGGTCTCTTTCAATTATAGCTCGTGGCCCATTACCCTAATCCACAAAATCAAAAAGAAAACAAAAATAAAAACTACCTATGCCCGGTTCAAGTCAAAACCCTTGGAAAAGAACCGCGGCCTAAAGAAAAACCAAGGGGGAGTTGATACACTACTTAAGAAGAAAAATCTTTTTGGTGTTTTCTCTAGACTCACTTCCCTCAAGAAAATCGTCTAAAAGATCCGTCATCAGGAAGAGCCTACAATTTTTCAGTTTTTTTTTTCTCGACTCAATCCTTCAAGAACCCCGTCGAAAGGGATCCGTCGTCGGGCCGAGCCATTTACCTAAATTAACAAACGACTCCTACTCAACAAAAACTTTCAAGTCAATATGAAACAAACAAAACAAACAGTTAATTCATACAACTACATACAACATACACTGAAGAAATCCCCACCCCACACTTAAAATGCAGACATGTCCCCATGGCTGAAAATTAGAAAGAGCAGAGAGGTGAAGGACTTCCCTGAGGTGTTACTCCTGGTCGGAGACGGTTTCGGGGTTCACGTTGCACGCACGCCCCAAAGCTCGTAGCCAACCCATAAGCTTCTTCTCCGACTTGACTTGTCGGTCAGCTATAGAGTCCACACGGGTGCCCAACTCAGTCATGGAGGCTCGCAGACCTGCCATCTCCTGTTTCATAGCAGTAAAACGAGACACCCGGGCAGCCCCTGAAGATGTTGCAGGCGCAGAAGTTCCGGCAGCTGCCACATTTTGCTCCTGGGCCTGTGGTGCGGCTCCCTCAGACTCCTCATCATCATCCTCATCGTCTTCCTCATCATCAGAGCTGCTTGATGCTGCTGCCGCTACCACCGCCGGCTCCTTGCCCGTCGTCACTTTATCCGCACGGAACTTGCCTTCCTTTTTGACCAGCCCATCCACAGCTATATTTTCTGGCACACGGGCATCCCTGCATAGTTGAATAACTAAAGAAGGGAAAAAAAATCCATACCTCTTTACCTGGCCGCGAATGAACATCTCGTCATGTATAACCTTAGCCACATCAAAGTCGTAGCCATTGACAAAGCACCAGATAAGAGCAGCTCGGGGCCCATTGACCTCCGTTTTATTGAGCGACGGGATTAGGCGATTGTTGATGAGGTGCAGCCAGCACTTGGCTTCATAGGTGAGTGCTGAGGAATGGAACTTCTCTCCATAGTCCATCCAGGCCACTTCTTTGCCGGGTGCACAAATAGCCTCAAAGAACCTCGCCCATTTTCCGTCGTTCATTGGGCGACGCCCGTATTCATGAAAGTAATCACCAGTCTCCGGAGGGGGGGCAATTGATAGGTTGCCCGTATTGCCTCAACAGAGGCATTCACCGCTCGCCGGCGTACCGTGACTATCCCATTATTATGCTCTGGCACGTTGGCATAGAATTCCCTCACAACCATGGCATGGCCCTCATCGGGCTCATTGAGGAATGTTTGCAATCCCCGCCTTATCAGCTCATCATACATACGAGGGCAAAATTTCTAGAGCCATCGAATGTCAACACCTCTCTCCGGAATAGGCTTCCTACGAGCCTTTTCCGCAAACTAGGGC
>NW_017673380.1:0-70486 GCF_001879085.1 Nicotiana attenuata
GGTTTTATGTTATTTCGTTGTTCATTTCTGTTTATGTTCATTTATATTTCCAGAATTATCTTAAATACAGTATACTAACAAGCTTAAGTAATTTAATCTATTTTCTATATTTGTACTCGCTGTTTCTGGAGAGTAAAACCTTTGTGGTTTTGTACTCTATTAAAATCTATAACGTTTGTGTCATTCTTTTACAGAAATGACTAATGATAAATGTGAACCAAGTTGTTCCAATGGTGACTGCCAATGCCTCAACGAGCCGAACAACACCGGCAGCATTGGCACTAGTGGAGAAACCCGAAAAATTTTCCGGGATTGATTTCAAGCGATGGCAGCAAAAGATGTTCTTCTATTTGACTACTCTAAGTCTCCAGAAATTCATCAAGGAAGATGTTCTTGTGCTATCCGATGAAACTCCAGAAACTGAACGCTTTCTCGTGATTGAGGCGTGGAAGCATTCAGATTTTTTGTGCAAGAATTATATTCTAAGCGGGCTGGAGGATGCTTTGTATAACGTCTACAGTGGCGTGGAAACGTCAAAGGAACTGTGGACTGCGCTTGAAAAGAAATACAAAACCGAAGATGCCGGGTTGAAGAAGTTTGTTGCTGCAAAGTTTTTGGACTACAAAATGGTAGATAGCAAGTCTGTTATTACCCAAGTCCAGGAATTGCAAGTGATTATTCACGATCTCCTTGCTGAAGGTATAACTCAAATTAATATTGATGTTGAAAGTAGTAATCTTAGTATTTTTACTAACAGAAATTTCATTGAAGGTCTTGTCATCAATGAAGCATTTCAAGTAGCAGCAATGATTGAGAAGTTGCCTCCTTTGTGGAAGGACTTCAAAAACTACTTGAAACACAAACGCAAGGAGATGTCCCTTGAAGATCTCATTGTTCGGTTGAGAATCGAAGAGGACAACAAAGCTGCTGAAAAGAGAGGCCGTGGAAACTCAACAATAATGGGAGCAAATATTGTTGAAGAGAATAAAAAGAGGAAGAAGGCTTCTGGACCGAAATACAACCCAAGCAAGAAGCGGTTCAGTGGAAACTGCTACAACTGTGGAAAAACCGGACAGAAATCTACGGAGTGTCGTGCTCCGAAGAAAGACAAGAAGAAGGGTCAAGCAAAAATGGTTGAAAAGCATGATAATGTTGATGATTTATGTGCCATGCTTTCCGAATGCAACTTGGTAGGCAATCCTAAAGAGTGGTGGATTGATTCTGGAGCCACTCGCCATGTTTGTGCTGTTAGAGAAGCTTTTGCTTCTTATGCTCCTGTTGGACCCGATGAGATGATTTCTATGGGAAATGCTTCAAAGGCCAAGATTGAAGGATGTGGGAAGATATTTCTCAAAATGACTTCCGGCAAAGTGGTGACTTTGAACAACGTCCTTCATGTTCCCGAGATTAGGAAGAATTTAGTCTCTACTGGACTTCTTGTTAAGAATGGTTTTAAATGTATTTTTGTTTCCGATAAGGTTGTAATAAGTAAGAATGAAATGTTTGTAGGAAAAGGTTACCTCACTGAGGGCCTTTTCAAGCTGAATGTAATGGTTGTTGAAAATAATAATAAAATTTCAGCTTCGTCTTACTTACTTGAGTCAAATGAATTATGGCATATACGTTTGGGTCATGTCAATTATAAAACCTTACGGAAAATGATTAATTTGGAAGTATTGCCCAAGTTTGAATGTGACAAATCAAAATGTCAAGTATGTGTTGAATCTAAGTATGTTAAACATCCTTATAAGTCGGTTGAAAGGAATTCAAATCCTTTAAACTTAATTCACACAGATATTTGTGACATGAAGTCAATACCATCTCGCGGTGGAAAAAAGTATTTCATAACTTTTATTGATGATAGTACTCGATATTGCTATGTTTACTTACTTAATAGTAAAGATGAAGCAATAGACGCATTCAAGCAATACAAAAATGAAGTTGAAACGCAACTCAATAAGAAAATCAAAATGATAAGAAGTGATAGGGTGGTGAATATGAATCTCCTTTTGAACAAATATGTTTAGAATATAGAATTATTCATCAAACAACGGCCCCTTACACGCCCCAATCCAATGGGATTGCAGAAAGAAAGAATCGTTCATTAAAGGAGATGATGAACGCATTATTAATAAGTTCTGGTTTTCCACTTGTGGGGGGAAGCAGTTCTTACGGTTAGCCGAATACTAAATCGAGTACCCCATAGCAAAACAAAATCCATTCCATATGAAAAATGAAAAGGAAGGAAGCCCAACTTGAATTATTTTAAAGTGTGGGGGTGTTTGGCAAAAGTGCAAGTTCCTAAACCCAAAAGGGTAAAAATAGGACTGAAAACCGTTGATTGTGTTTTCATAGGATATGCGACTAATAGTAAAGCATATCGATTTCTGGTTCATAAATCAGAAAATCCCGACATTCATAATAATACGGTTATAGAATCAGATAATGCTGAGTTCTTTGAAAATATATATCCGTATAAAAAGGAATGTGAGTCGACTGGTGAAGGATCTAAACGACCTCGGGAAGAAACAAAAGAAAGTACACTTAACCAGGAGGATCCAAGACGTAGTAAACGTCAAAGAACGTCTACTTCTTTTGGACCAGATTTTGTGACTTTCTTATTGGAAAATGAGCCTCAAACATTTAAAGAAGCTATGTCTTCTTCGGAATCATTGTTATGGAAAGAGGCAGTCAATAGTGAAATAGAATCCATACTGAACAACCATACATGGGAATTGGTTGATCTTCCTCCTGGAAATAAACCGTTGGGTTCTAAATGGATCTTTAAGAGAAAAATGAAAGATGATGGCACTATTGACAAGTATAAGGCAAGACTTGTGGTCAAAGGGTATAGACAACGAGAAGGTCTTGACTATTTTGATACATACTCTCCAGTTACAAGAATTACGTCCATACGAATGTTAGTGGCGTTAGCTGCAGTTTATGGTCTTGAAATTCATCAAATGGATGTTAAGACGGCCTTCTTAAATGGAGAGTTGGAGGAAGAAATCTACATGGAACAACCTGAAGGGTTTGTGGTTCCAGGTAAAGAAAAGAAGGTCTGTAGACTTGTTAAGTCCCTTTACGGATTAAAACAAGCACCCAAACAATGGCATGCTAAATTTGACCAAACAATGTTGTCAAATGGATTTAAGATAAATGAATGTGATAAATGTGTGTACATTAAAAATGTTCCAAATCACATAGTCATTGTTTGCTTATATGTGGATGATATGCTCATAATGAGTAATGATATTGCCAATATAAATGCTACTAAGCGTATGCTAACTAGCAAGTTTGATATGAAAGACTTGGGAGTTGCTGATCTAATTCTGGGAATTAAGATCCATAAGACTTCTCAAGGTCTAGCATTGTCTCAGTCTCATTATATTAAGACAGTACTTGAAAAATTCAAGCACTTGGGCTTTAAAGTTGCAAAGACTCCAATTGATGTGAATCTTGCATTAGCAAAGAACAAAGGCCAGAGCATATCACAATTGAATTATGCTCGTGTGTTGGGTTGCTTAATTTACATCATGAATTGTACACGCCCAGATATTGCTTGCGCTATAAGTAAATTGAGTCGATATACGAGCAATCCAGGCCAATCTCATTGGATGGCCATGAAACGAGTTTTGGGGTATTTAGTACATACCCAGGACTTTGCTTTGCACTACAATAAATATCCTGGGGTCATTGAGGGATACTGTGATGCAAATTGGATCACCGGATCAACTGATTCCAAGTTCACAAGTGGATATGTATTCACTATTTGTGGAGGAGCGGTATCTTGGAAGTCATCCAAACAAACTTGTATTGCCCGCTCTACAATGGAGGCTGAGTTCATAGCCTTGGATAAAGCCGGTGAAGAAGCTGAATGGCTCCGGAATTTCTTGGAAGATATTCCATTTTGGCCCAAATCGTTGGCACCAATATGCATACATTGTGATAGTTAAGCGGCAATTGGAAGGGCTGGGAGCGTTATGTATAACGGTAAGACTCGTCATATACGACGAAGACATAAAATCGTTAGACAATTACTCTCTAGAGGAATTATCACGATTGACTATGTAAAGTCAAGTGATAATGTGTCGGATCCACTTACAAAAGGCCTAACTAGAGAGGTAGTTGAGAAGTCATCAAGGGGAATGGGACTGTGGCCGAGAATAAGTCATAGTGGCGGTAACTCCACCTAGAAGACTGGAGATCCCAAGATCTAGGTTCAAGGAGATCAAACAAAGTCATTTATGACGGTTCAACATTGTCAACTAAACTTTTGGTCCATTCTCGTGATGAGACAATGTTCAGTACCAAGGATAAAGCATTAAGGCTTTTTAATGATTTCTAAATTTGATACGGGGTATATCAAATAGTGTATCTACGGGATGACACGTTTAGGAATCACCTATGTAAGTGTGAAGTGTTAGCCGCTTCAAGGAGAACATTGTAAGGCCAGTTCTCTACGCACTTATGAAACCAGGCGGTGTTCATGGCTGAAACGAACACAACAATGAGAACCAAAGACGGTTAAGGGTTGGTTGTGTGACTTATGGTTGTCTAGGTATACACTAAAGTTCGACGGTTCAAAGATATCAAATCTACCGATTGATTGAGTATATCCGACATAAGTTCACTACGGAAAGTTCAAAGGGAAACCTACTTATCCAGATGCAATTAATCCTTACTTGCGAATCACACAGTTTTTCATACATACTTCCGTGATATAGCCATTCCCCATTCATGTGGGGGATTGTTGGGTTTTGGATGTATTTAATTAATATATATTAAATACTTAAAAGAGGGTGAATGAGAAATGGAGGGAAATAAAATTTTAAGTTCCCCATTTGAAAATGGGCATTGTCCCATATTGGAAGAGGAAGAGGTTTTTTATGGGTATATAAGCAATTGCTCTTCTTCTAGCTCTTAAAGAGTTGAGAAGAAGGCAAGCATCGCGCCGTCGTCGTCGTCGCTCGCTCGGCTCGGCTTCGGCTTCGGCTACGGCTACGGCTACGGCTACGACTTCGGATTCGGATTCGGATTCGAATTTGGATTTGGATTTGGTCAAATGATCGATTGACTTTTTGCACCAAATTTATTTGTTAATAGTAAAATATTAACAGAAATGTTATTAAATATTTGTTTTAATAACAAAATATTAATATTAAATATTAATATTAAATCCAATTCGTTTTTCTGTTTTGGTAACAGAAAAGTAACTACCCTCTTCAATTTTCCCTCTTTATTTTCCCTCTTTATTGTTGAGTAAATGGCCATTTATGTAATGGCATTTATGCTGTGGGCGTTTTGCATAAACAACCATTCTGAAGAGTTGCACCTCTTCAGATTTTAGCCCAACTTTGGTTATAAATACAACACTATTCTGCTAAGAATTTCACCACGATTTTCTGAGTTTTCTCTCCTTCTTCTACATACTTTTAGCATCAAACAAAGTAAAAAGTAAGTGTGATTTGCTACCGAACTTTGTGTTCGCTGAAACACTGGGGTTTGAAGTACCACTACACCAGGGTGTAATTTCGTTCTATCCTGGGAGGAAATAATCCATAACCTTGGGTACTAGGAGGGGATTAAATTCCTTAAGAAAACACTGTGAATTCAGTGGGCTCGAATTGGTTTTATGTCATTTCTGTTTATGTTCATTTCTGTTTATATTCATTTATATTTTCAGAATTATTTTACAAATACAGTCTAATAACAATAATATCATTCAGTTATATTAGGACTGTTTATTACCTTTTCTTAATTTTTTAATTAAAAAAGATCTCCAGTAGATGTTAGCTTATTTTCTATGATTAGCTTAACTAGATTTGGTGTATACACCGAGTGTGGGTAAGTTTCTTCCGTGAAAATCATACGAATAAAAGATTATCAATAATAGAGGGATGAAAAATGCAATTAATCTAAGGGGACCGGAAAGAAAAACAAAAGAAATGTAAGGGGCATTTAGATAAATATATAGAATTAAGAGGCGGCAGCGAGAGAACCCTAGTTCTCATCGTTGTTGAGTATAAATACTCCATTTTCCCTTCAGAATCAACCCCTCCTCATCTCTTTGCCTGCGATTTTCTTCTGCTGCGCCGCAAGGGACCTATCGGAGCTTAATTTCTCTTTCTCAAAGGTTAGATCTATCCATCTTCTATATCTTTTCTTACATTACTGTTATTTGTAATCACCTTTTTATGTTGATCTGTTTAATTCAGTTGTTATACATATTGAAATAGCATAAAAAAGGCATGTATTTTTGTTATAAACTGGATTTACGTTTATGTATTGATGAAACTTTTGTTATCGTTTTCTGATTCGTGAAATGAAGTATATAAAGCTGAGATATAGCTTGTGCTTGTGAGGGTTTTGATGATTTAGTTGATATAGTTTGATTTGTGTTGATGATCTGTGCATGAGCTCGAATATAGCCAGTAATGCGTGTCAGTGATTATATATCTTGAATTTTTAAAGAGGTACTCAAAAGATGAATATAGATCGGTGAATGTTTGTAATAAATTGTTATATGCACATTAGTAATCTATTCGTAATACTCCTTCGATTTGTGGTATTCATATGTCCTAATATGTTTTACGAAATGACGTTGTTACACAACTTTCATGTAGTTTGAGGAAACAAAAAACTTACTATACAGATTTTATTCCCTAAATATGTTGCTTTCTCTATCTAAGTTTTCAACAATTGCTTTAATATGATCTTCTGCTATCACTAATATGACATAATATATGAACTTAAAGTAACAACTTAAGCTACTTAGTAAACACCATCACATTAAAATGAGAGAGTGAGTAATATATTTATGTAGGTAAAATATAGTTGTGAATTAGTTGGATGTATAGGGAACACTTGGTGCTTCTTTTTGTTGTATATCACCTGTTATTGACAGAGTCATTAGGTTGAGCAATTCTGTTTTATTTGGTTCTAATTGCTGAATGTGTTGAATTTTGCATATATTTTACTTGTTTTTGAAATATGTTTTATTTAATTTGCTTCTGAGTTGTGATTCTATTTGTATCAATTGCAGTCTCTTAGTTACTCAATATGGGTAAAGAGAAGGTTCACATCAACATTGTGGTCATTGGCCATGTCGACTCTGGGAAGTCGACCACCACTGGTCACTTGATCTACAAGCTTGGTGGTATTGACAAGCGTGTTATTGAGAGGTTCGAGAAGGAAGCTGCTGAGATGAACAAGAGGTCATTCAAGTATGCCTGGGTGCTTGACAAACTTAAGGCTGAACGTGAGCGTGGTATCACCATTGATATTGCCTTGTGGAAGTTCGAGACCACTAAATATTACTGCACTGTGATTGATGCCCCTGGTCACAGGGACTTTATCAAGAACATGATCACTGGTACCTCCCAGGCTGACTGTGCTGTCCTGATTATCGACTCCACCACTGGTGGTTTTGAAGCCGGTATTTCCAAGGATGGCCAGACCCGTGAGCACGCATTGCTTGCTTTCACCCTTGGTGTTAAGCAAATGATTTGCTGTTGTAACAAGGTTTGCTTTTATCAATTGTTTGATATTGATTACTATTTTAAAAAAGAAGCATGGCATGTTTTGCTAAATCTGTTGTTTTGTGCCTTGTGCAGATGGATGCTACCACACCCAAGTACTCCAAGGCTAGGTATGATGAAATCGTGAAGGAAGTTTCTTCCTACCTCAAGAAGGTTGGTTACAACCCTGACAAGATTCCATTTGTTCCCATCTCTGGTTTCGAGGGGGACAATATGATTGAGAGGTCTACCAACCTTGACTGGTACAAGGGGCCAACCCTCCTTGAGGCTCTTGACCAGATTAATGAGCCCAAGAGGCCCACAGACAAACCCCTACGTCTTCCACTTCAGGACGTTTACAAGATTGGTGGTATCGGTACCGTCCCTGTTGGTCGTGTTGAAACTGGTGTCCTCAAGCCTGGTATGCTTGTGACCTTTGGGCCTACTGGTCTGACAACTGAAGTTAAATCTGTAGAGATGCACCATGAAGCTCTCCAGGAGGCACTCCCTGGTGACAATGTTGGGTTCAATGTTAAGAATGTTGCTGTTAAGGATCTCAAGCGTGGTTATGTTGCCTCAAACTCCAAGGATGACCCAGCCAAAGGGGCTGCCAGTTTCACCTCCCAGGTCATCATCATGAACCATCCTGGTCAGATCGGAAATGGATATGCACCAGTTCTCGACTGCCACACTTCCCACATTGCTGTCAAGTTCGCTGAGATCTTGACCAAGATTGACAGACGTTCTGGTAAGGAACTTGAGAAGGAGCCTAAGTTCTTGAAGAATGGTGATGCTGGTATGGTTAAGATGATGCCGACCAAGCCTATGGTTGTTGAGACCTTCGCTGAGTACCCACCATTGGGTCGTTTTGCTGTGAGGGACATGCGTCAGACTGTTGCTGTTGGTGTCATCAAGAGTGTTGACAAGAAGGACCCAACTGGTGCCAAGGTCACCAAGGCTGCCCAGAAGAAAAAGTGAACAGTGCAGTGTAATGCTGGTATTTCCAGTGCTATCTATTATCGTCAAGTGTGTTATGTAGACTCTGTTTTATTCAGTTCTGCTATAGTTTTGTCTGTGATTTTAGGTTCCGGTTCTCTGCCTTGTATGTCAGGTAGCCATTCTCAGAACTGGGTACTTGACAGGCGGTGGCGAGCATTACTTTTGAGTCTGTCTTCATTGTAGGAGGTGCCTTGGTTTTCCACGGCAGCTCAGGATTTTTGCTATTTATGTTGCGTCGTACTTAATTTGATCTTTTTAAAAATTTCTACTTTTTGCCTTGTTTGAGTGAAAAGATTAAATGCCTTATACAATACGTTTGTTGAAGATATGTTATTTGTTAAAATAGGGGACGTCCAATGGTGAGCTCATATTTAAACTCTAGTGATGTGGTGGTTGTTTTTCTTACCCTCTTTGTTAAGGTATGCAAGGATTGGGGTATTTGATTCATCTAAAGGGTAAATCTTTTATTACCGTGGTGGATGTCCCTTTCTGTACTTGAAGGAGTAAAACTAGTGTGGTCTTTAAGTTTTACAAGGTCAAAGTAGTGTGATCTTTAAGCCGTACAAGATCAGAATTCATCTATTGTAGAACATTCTTCAGCTGCTCCTGCTTTCCCCAACATATTTCAGCTTCTAAAGGGACAGTGATACGGTGTTCTTGAGCTAGATATGGAACTTCACATACGTGAATTTTCGCAATTGATCTTTGCAGGAATGAGTTAATACAGGATTTTACTGTCTTAAAAACACATACAGTGACTTCTTTGAACTGTCTGGTTGGGCGGTACAGTCTACTTTTGCGTGGCATAGATAGAGTAAATTACATTTTCTTTCCCTAAATCCAATGTAGGGAGATCATATTATCTGCTAGTTTGATATCTGAGATAATTGTACTAACAGTTTATCTTAACACCAAGGGGAACAAGGCACTGCAATGCACCATGTGTTAAACCACACATAATTCATGTATTATCACTCTCAAGATTCTCATACCAAACACCTCAGAGAGGTGCGTTCTGATAGATCTTATGAGGAAATAAGCTTTTTTCATTTTAGAAGTGCGAGAAGGAATTTTAATGATACACGAGTCTTGAATTAACGTAAATACTCCTGTCCCTTTTACCTTTTAGTCCTCCAATATTTTCATACTGTCGCGTATTCTTTTACTGTTAGGTTGCAGATAAAAATGTTTAGGTGCAAAGAATAGAACTTCTCATAATCATTCGCTGCTCCATAACCTGAGGACAGCCATTTTTATCTACCTATTTTCTCTGTCTTTTTCACTTACATTGAGTAAATAATCCTTCTTTTCTCAGATAATAAGTTTGAATTTCAATTATATTGCTTTAAACAATTTTGGTAGGCACTCTTTCCTCTTATTGCGGACTCTCTTTGAATTTAATTCCTAACTTACAATTATTTGTAGTTCTGTTGGGACTTTGATGGCGATCACTTCTGAGCATGAGTTCTAGACTAATATAAATAATTAAAAAAGTTCATGCAAATTTTCATAATGCTAGTATTGAGAAATATGGTACTCACATTTCGGAATACTAATTACCTTTGCTCCTCTCTCTCTTCGAGTATAAGAAAACATCTATGATCACATAAAGTGAAGAGAAAAAGATGAAACAGTGATTCACCCAAAAAGAAAAAAAAGCTGAACTTGTTTTTCCACTATGAATCCTCCCCCCCCCCCCCCCCCCCCAATCTTCAATCAAATTCAAGTCAGTTCAGTGAACTTGCTTTTGCTACTTGTAGTTAGCTTTAGCTTCCTGGTTAAGCTAATGTGGATCTCAAAGCTTAGCGATAAATGAATCCTCTCAAGCATTTGTTGTTATTTTGTCATCGATTATGGAGTACATATTTATGAAGTTTATGCTACTTTCAAAAATATGATTGAAGTTATTACAGTTAAAAGTTATAGGCAATTAAAATTGCAATTACTTTCTACTTATTTTATTTAATTCACTCTTCCTTGAATCAATTTTAATTATTCCATCCGTTTCAATTTAGATGACATATTTGTTTATCGAGAGTCAAACTGCGTGAAGTTTGACCGACATTTTAAAATATATTTTTAATCATATTAGCATGAGGAAAATTGCAACTTATAGTAGTTTTTGTATAGTTTTTGAATATCTGAATTTTATTTTAAAATATTGGTTTGAATTTATCCAATTTAGCTTCAATATTTAGTCAAATTGATTCTCGATAAACAAAATGTGTCATCTAAATTGAAACATAGGGAGTGCAATTTTGGTTTTGAACCATATTTTCTTTAATTTTTTATGCGCACTAATTCTGGATGCGCGTGTCGCGCGTGTATGCTTTATACAAAGAGTATAAAATAAATCAGAAAAATATATAAATTATATAATAAAACACAAAAAGTATGTTCAAACGACTTCAGTTGTGCAGTTTGTCTAACATATTAAATTGTCACGACATGGAATTCCCTCCCTCGGTACCGCGATGACGCCAAACATTTCACTTGCTAGGCAAGCCAACGTTAGCTATATCTATTAACCATTTTTAACAATTTCCAAATTAAATGACAATAATAAAACTGAATAGTCAGAAATAAGGTAATAAACTAATAAGTGACGAAATCCAAATACAAATTCCGGAACTGGTGTCACGAATACATGAGCGTCTAGAGTACTAAAAATAATGGTATGAAATAAACATAACCGTCTGAATCAAAATAAACAGCTAAATGATGTAGAAGGGGACTTCAGGGCTACTGACGCCGTGAAGCTATACCTGAAGTCTCCACTGATAGCTAGATCCGAGCAAACCTCACTCAGTGCAGTTGGGACCAACTCCGGAATCTGCACAAGAAGTGCAGAGTGTAGTATGAGTACAATCGACTCCATGTACTATGTAAGTGGCGAGCCTAACCTCGATGAAGTAGTGACGAGGCTAAGGCAGGTCACTTACAATAACCTGTACGCAATAATAATAATAATAATAACAGAAAAGACAAGAATGGGAATGAAATAGTTAATCATAACAACGAACTTAAAATCCTGTAGCCGCAAGTAGATAGAGATACGCATTGCGAGAAGGGAACCATAGCAGCTGATAAAGGCTGCTGGTGGAGCCGGAAAAGAATCGGGCGAAGGGCTAGGGCCTTAACTAAGTACTAAGTACTAAAGCTGCTGGAATGACTTCCTTCGATTGGACCTAAATCTCTTCGTCCCTGCGATGATGGCTTCTAGAAGCATCGTGGGGCTTGTCAAGGTACACCTTTTCTAACGGATTTCCAACTGGAAAATCCAATTCAAGCTCTGCCTTTAGCTTGACCCCTCTGCTATCAACTATTCACCTATTTTTCAGCATGAATCGAAATCGAGCCTAACTCTGCTCATCCAAACTGGGATTTTAAGCGAAAGTTGGGTCTTCCGGTACGCTTTCCCAAAGGTGTAAAAGACTTTTTCTTTATTGTTTTTTGATCTGAATTTCTAAATCCATATGATATGATATGACTTTCAAGCTTCCTAGCCTAGGTTTGTGTGAAGCATGAGAACATGAGCAAGCTCAGTCTTTCGCTACTCGTACCGTTGGTGTTAAAGGGAGAACTCCGAGGAGCCAACCCTAGTACGAGAGGACTGGGTTAAGCTAACCTATGGTGTACCGGTTGTTATGCCAATAGCAGTGCTGGGCAGCTAAGTTAGTATGGAAGAACTGCTGCGCTGCGGGAAATCCTTCTCTATACAAGTTCTCGGATGAGGTTTTTGAACAGAACTTCGATAGTCGAGAGGTGTAAGCACCGCGAGGTGTGAAGCAATCTCATACTAAATGAAACGACTTTCACTTTCCATAACAAAAATGAAAGAAAGTCAACCTATTCCTGAAAATGCAGTCAGTCTCGCTACCTCTTTAGTTGCCGCCCCCTACTTGTTCATTCGCAATTACTACCACAAGAAAGTCGCCCCTATCTCTAAAGGGGCTTATGCAATCCACGACTTTCTTATGTTATGGGGTCTCGAAGACTGAATTTAGCTGCCAACCCTAGTCAGCAAGCTGAAAAACTTTCTCAAGAACATGGAGAGCGGGGACTCTTTAACCTGGCAAAATATAGATAAAGAAATGCAAAAATGGGGCGGGGGGGGGTTCGGATGGTCTATGCTGAATTTTTTTCTTAGATAGAATGAATGGAAAAGGGGTGCTTGTGTTGTGGTTTTCGTAGTTGCAAGAAATTTTTTCTCCGAGAAAAGGTCCCCTCCTTCAATATCATGATTGGGTCGACCAGGCCAGATCATGAGTGAATAGAAAAAAATGTACATAGCTATTCCAACTGAAATAGTTGGAATAATTCTACCACTTCTAGTAGGATTAGCCTTTTTAGTGCTAGCTGAACGTAAAGTAATGGCTTTTGTGCAACGTCGAAAGGGTCCTGATGTAGTGGGATCGTTTGGATTGTTACAACCTCTAGCAGATGGTTTGAAATTGATTCTAAAAGAACCTATTTCACCAAGTAATGCTAATTTCTCCCTTTTTAGAATGGCTCCGGTGGCTATATTTATGTTAAGTCTGGTCGCTCGGGCTGTTGTACCTTTTGATTATGGTATGGTATTGTCAGATCCGAACATAGGACTACTTTATTTGTTTGCCATATCTTCACTAGGTGTTTATGGAATTATTACAGCAGGTTGGTCTAGTAATTAGGGGGCGGCCGTTCGGTCGCTTATGATACAAGGACCAATAGGTTCAAAATGGGTTTGTGCCGCAAGTGTTGAACGATCTACTCTACACAGGTGTGGGCTTACAGGGGTAGGTCTCATAAACTCTTTCTTTCATTTATCAATATGGCCCTGCCCTGATCGGTCACTTTTCTGGACCGGGATCGATAAGTGGAAGTCATAGAAAAGAAATCTTTCTCTTCGCACCTCAGATCAAGAGGAAGGGTTGATTGTCAAGCTAGCCTATATATAATAACAAGAAATTTCTTTCTATTTTATATTATTATATAATTATAAGAAAAATGGAAAGATTGGCTTTCTTTTAACCGACTCCTTCTTCTTTGTCAACGCTACTAAGGACCTATAGGTTTGCCTACTTTACTTATTAAAGATAATTAGAATGGGTTATTCAAACAAAAAGGAAAAGGCCCTACTTAGTTGACTGACAATAACAAAGGCTTGCGAAACTAAGTAGGTCCTGAGGCCCCCTGCGAATCCGTAAATCTGAGGAGCATGCCGCAACAAAAGGATGGTCCCCTATGCATTTCATTTTTTCCTTAAGGGAAAAAAAGTACCCCCCATAATAGTGAACCTCTCCTTGTGATCGGGATCAGGTAGATGCCTCCCAGCCTAGGGGCGAATCAAATCGGAGTTTCCTTAGGTAGCCACCAACCTACAGTTATCCTTAAACTTCCGTGCTTGGTGGAGAAGAAGCGAACAAAAGCACGCTCGCTTGCTGTCTTGTTCTCTGTCGCGAACTGGGATCGCTCGCCAGCTAGGTCAGATTGGAGCAAGATTTTATGATAACATATTCCCCATATTTGGGGACAAGGGGCGGAACGACCTCTCGATCTATTTAGTGCAGCCCAGGCATAAAAATGTCGTCTATGCGTTCCCTGTTGCTCCGATCTCCCTTATGCCTAGGACGTTGTCTGGGCCAAGAGCCATAGTTAGTTGCTGTTTCCATTTGGTTGTTTCTTCCTCGTTGTTAATACCGGCAAGACCCAGCTAGATGATGTCTGCTGGTTGGTAGTGAGAGGACTCTTAGTACCTGCATACCCAAAAGAGGGCGCTGGTTAAAAAACAATCATTTGATTTTCTTTCTTGCTCTCCCTTAGCAGCGGGAAAGGAGTCTATCTATCTGCCTAGCTTTGGTAGATTTCCCCCAACGCAATCCACAGAAATTCCACGAATCCCTTGGTGGATAAGTCCGACGACTCAGCAGCAGTGCGGAATTGAGTTTCTTGTCTGGTGGATCTGATCTATAGTTAGGGGGCAATACATACCAAAAGGTTCGAAGAAGGAAGGCGCATAAGAGTATATAACCAACCTACCCTTCTGTATAACCTATTCACATTAGTGAAGCGGTTGGATGCATAAGGGAAGTGCACGTTTGTGAGACCTTAGTCGGGATGCATAGGTGAGTCAACCTACGAGCACGGAAGAGCATGGTACCGCTACCCCTCTCTAAGTAAAGGTAAGATTCTTAGCCCTGTAGATGACTCCATCAAAAATACAATAGGGACAGCCGTTTTTGGCTGCTCATTTCGTATCTTGAAGAAAGAGTAGGCTTAAGTAATGTAATAGGGGTCAGGTCAATAATAGCTATGCTATTGCCCTATTGATTTAAGGCCTCCGCCCGATCCCGAATGCACATTTTTTCGGGTTCATCTTCAATTGATGTTTTCTTAACCTTTCGAAAACCTTGCGTAAATTTTCGATGTGGTCAGTTATTTCTTTTGAAAAGACTACCAAATCGTCCACGTAAGGCTCGCATATGTTATGTAGGAGGTCACTGATAATTTGTGTCATCGCTCTTTGATATGTTGCACTTCCTTTTTCTTTTTTTTGGGCATATCGTAGTAAGGAAAGGAAGTGAGGGCACTCATTCAAATCGAATAGCTGAAACTACTATAACTCCTATTTCGCTGCTTTAAGAGAAGCCTTCTAGCTTGTTTTAAAGCGTTAAAGAGAGAGATAGGACATTCTAAAGATAGTTGTTATGGAAGCATCTGATTTCTAACTATGAGTCCATTTTCAAGCTAACTGAATGCCTATCTGCTGCTAGTTTTGTTCCACTATCTGCTGTTACTGCTCTCGTTGCCGGTGTGACAGTCTGAGTAGATAGTGCTCTCATCAACAGAACTCTATTCCGGAGTCGTCTTCACACAGTTCCGACTATGGTCCAATTTCTAAGACTTAAACCTCCGTTTAGGGACTAAGTGTCCCAAAATACTCTGAAACTCAAAACGAATCATCCCAGCAAGTCACATAAGCAGAAAAAGGTACGGGGAAAGCAGGTAATAGAGTATCTGGGCTCTAACTATCAAAACGACCGGCCGGGTCGTTACACTATTGAATTTTACTAGTTTATGTTCTACTAATTTTCATCTAGAAATCATGCCTATAGGACTTTAATTGGCTAATTTCCTATTGTTATCATATTGATCGCCTAGAAGACATGCCTATAGGGGCTAAGTATTACAAAAAAATCAGTTTCAATTGTCGATCATTAGAAATAGGGTATTGTCATTCGCTTAAAATTGTCAACAATGTCAATGCTGGACTCTCAAACACTGTTTCATTCCTTAACCATGACACTATTAGAAATCATGCCTATAGGACAATGTCACCTTCCTAAGATGCATATCTAGAAATCAACACTAATAGCTCTAAGCTAACAAATAGTTTATTGCCCTTCGCCTAAACCACTAAGAGCAGCAATGTTGCATATACAATGCCGGAATTCAGAGTCACGAAACCATGTCTATAGGGCTTAATGACTTTAATTTGCCTCAATTCTGAAACTGTCTAATGCCTAATGAGAGAATCTGTTTACGTGCATTTGTTGTCTACGTGTGGAGGCTAATTTGAGCCCTTAACTGCCCTTTACGTGAATGTCCTATTTGTTTTGTATGCCGTTTAGTTTTATCATTTTGAGCAGCCTAAGTAAAGTCTAGAACCACCCAAATAGAGGTCCAAAGCCTCCTGGACCATAGGCATGGGAGGAGTAATGCACTCATAGGGTACGATTTAGAATTGAACTAGAGCGCTTTTAGGTAAACAACTTCAACATAGTAATCTGGTAGCAGGAGATGATAGTCTGTGCCCGCTGAATAATATGAGTAATTCCCTATCTCAAGGGAGTTGCGAAGTATTATTTATGTTGCACGGGGTGATACTTTAGGCTAAAAAACTTAGGTCCCCCTTTCCTTACACACATATTCATCTAATATAGACCGTTACAGCTATATCCTTGTAACCCTTAAGATTTTTATCAATTCTCATTGTGTTATAATAAAACTCTTTGCCCCTTTATTCTCTTTGTTTATTTGATCATCTTGCCTAATTATAATCCACATAGTCTTAAGTTCGGTCGGTACCCACATTTGTGGACCTCGAAGAGTGCCTAACACCTTCTTTTTGAGGTAATTTGATCCCTTACCCGATCTTTGATGGCGTTGACTAGTCAAACAGAGTTATCTAAAAATAGGTGACCTAACGCACCTTAAAAACCGCTAGGTGGCGACTCTCCTTCTTTTAGCACTCTATCTCCCATCTAAAAGAGTTGTAACAACGTCAAAGCCCGATTTCACGAGAAAACGGGGCGCGACAGCATGGCGACTCTACTAGGGATTTATACTTAGGCTCTTACCATAATAAACTTGATTTATGTGGATTATTTTCTTTATTTCATGCACATCCTTTCCCATACTCACCTTTATTTGTTTAAATTTGTTATAACATGCACATCCATTTACCGTTTACCTTTATTTGTTTGAATCTGTTGTGACATGCACATCCCTTCCCCGTTAACCATTATTTGCTATGAATGCTCTTTGTTTTGTTTAAAGATTGCTATATCATGCCTCTTCCATCCCTACTCCCTTACTTGCTTTATTACATTCTCGCATATATTCCATGAACTAAATTCTTCCTTTTGTCTTTCTTTTTATGTTTTTCATGTTTTACCTTACTACTGTATTTACTGCTTCTACATATTTATCATGCAAATACTTTGCAACGTGTTATTATCTCTGCATAAAGCATGCTCTACATCATACTCCACTCGTGCCAATTATCAACATAGCGGCTCTTGATGAGTGCCCGTGCTCTTCCAAAATTACCCTTTTTAAATCGGAAAGGCTTATTTGCGATAGACTAGTCGATCAGCGGTGCAGTCGACGGTCCCGTGCCTTTCCCTCTCAAGTTGTCCTCTTGGGAGTACTAGTCTAGACCATTCTAGAAACCTCACTCCAATATCAAATGTACATGCATCAAATTAAACCTAGTACGGGTTAGAACGTTGTTAACGTAATAGCCCGCTAAGATAAGCCTTTGTCCAAAGTCCAACGGGATTTCCGCAATCCCAATGGACACTACCATGTTATGTGCATTACTTGGAGAAAATGTGCCAATATGTTGATCATTATTGTGTAGGTGGTCGAATCTGGAGGGGGAAAGGGCTAACTTTATTTGTTTGCAGAAAATGAAGCACGAAGTCCCCAGGTTCGGCATGGTCCAAAACATCCCACCTCTGCTACTTGACTGGTGGAAAAATTTCGTGCCTAGCAACAAGAATCATGTGAGAAGGGTACTTGGTGACTTTCCATCTTTGCTCGATATCCGATCAAATAGGGCATTGATTGAGGCCGCTACCATGTTCTGGGATGAGAAAAGGGTCGTCTTCCGCTTTGGTGACATACAAATGACTCCTCTCCTAGAAGAAATAGGAGGCTTCGCTAAGCTGCCATGGGATAGTCCAGGGTTATTAGTGCCAGAGAATCGCACCCCTCGCAGTTTTCTAAAAATGCTAGGTTTCAAGAAAAATGATGAGTTGCTTTGTTTGAAGAAGTCATACATCCCATTTGAATTTCTTTATGAGCATTACGAGAACAGTAAGTCGTATCGTCCTCATCATGAGGAACTCGCCATTACTTCTTTGGTTGGACGCACAATCGAGTTTATGTATTCATCGTCTGCTTCTTGGGGTTGTTGATATTTCTAATGAAAGGGGGGAAGGATTTATTCTCGTCTAGCCATGGTCGCCATAACTTTGATGGAAGGCATCGAGGGACAGACTTAAACCATCATCCTCATGATCTTAGCTGAAATATACCGCACTCTGGATCAGTGCAAGCAGGGTTTCGGACACTTCGAAGGTTGTAATCTGTTACTGCAAGTCTGGTTATTGGAACACTTTCAGAGAGGAGAATATCACCAAGAGCTTCTGCAACGACTGTTGAATGACTACATAGCTTACCATCACCCAAAGAAAATGACATTCATCCCAGACAGGTTTGCACAACCTGGAAACACTATAAGTTGGGTGCGTTTCTTTAGCAATCTGATAGACGAGCAGGTACATTGGATGTTTGAATGGTTTCCTAGCAGTGAGTTCATCATCAGGTCGAGAGAGACTACTCATCTGGTACTGATCGGGTTGAGGGTCATCTACCCTTATGTTGCTATAAGGGTAATGAGACAAGCGGGAAGAAAATAGGTTATACCTCGGGTTTCCAACATGGTCCAGTACAAAGCAGAATTTAAAAGGGGACGTCATTTCATTGAAGTTTGAGGCACAACATATGTGGAACCAGAAGGTCATTGTGGAAAAAGAAACTATTGAGTCAGACAGGTATCATGCCGGTCATGTGTACTTCTACCCATCATGGCTGGTGGATGATATAGTAAGAGACGTCAAGCCCGGAATTAGTCTAAAAAACAGGATCATAGATGATGCTACTGAAGCACAGGTCAAGTATAGGAGGTTACGCGAAAGGGTCTTCGAGTCTGAAGCTAGGCATCTGGAACAACACAAAGTGGATATGGAAGCAATCAACGAATGGAGGGAAATTGCCACTAAGTCAACAGAGAGATTGGAATATTTGGAACAAGGGTTGATGGAGCTTGAGGGGAAGATGAGAAAGAGACTTTCAGATTGTCAAAACACAGATGGCAGTGAAGGAGGGCATCTAGCAAAGGCTTACCTATTGTTGGACATGCGCGACCTGGGGAACCTGATTGATGGAGTCAAGAGAGCCAAGCACGGGGAAGGTCCTTCTGGGACCAAGTAGATTAGGAAATGATATTCTTTACTGCTTTCTAGCTTAGTTTTAGATCTCGATTGTAATAAGGCTAAATGCCATTAGTAACTTTCTCATTATTGTCGATTTAGTAAGGATTCGATTCATTTTTGTATTAATGAAATGACGCAATTGTTGGAATCAATTTTCTCCAAGTCTATGTGTTGCTTAGGCCTACCTCGGGCACAACGAAGTCCCCCAAATTAGGACGTGAATTATTAAGTGATTTTGCAAAACATATTTAATATTGCAAGCATTCTTTCAATATCCCTTTTGTTTGTTTTTCTTTCTTTTGATTATTCTCACTCCCCAAGGTTGGTTCGTGCATACTGGCATCATCCGCATATCACACTAAATCCAGAGGTCCTCCACCTCCTCCTCCGCCAAGTGATCCTAAAGGCAGAAGCAAGGGGAAAGGAAAAATGGATGATTTAAGAGGTATCAGAAAAGACAACGCTACTATGGCAGAAAACGCCGAAACCTCAGATGGCCGAAGTACTCCGGCACAGAATAAATTGGTCTTACGCCTGAAAAAGAAAATCCTGGAGCTACAAGGAGAACTTGAGCAGTCCGGAACTTGGAAAACCTTTCTCTCACCCTAAACGTCCCTGAAATTAACCAACAAAATCCAAATATCCAAAACCCAGCACCACCCCAAAACACACAGAACCAAAATCCACCGCCGAATCCTCCCGCACCACATCAATACCCTACACCTCCTCAGAACCATAACCCTCCACCGATACCTACTCCTCAACAACACCATCGTCATCCAACTCAATACCCATAGACCACCACTTATCACACTCCTCAGAATGCACCACTACCTACTCCTGATCCCCAAAACTCAACCAATGACCACCCTTATTCCTAGATTCCTAGAGTTCATCAAAGCAAACCCATATATGTGGAAACTTTACCCCATACCCCATAACAAACCCTATATATACCGGAATCAACCGAGAAAGACCTGCTCATAAAGAACATGGAGGAGGAACTCAAGAAGCTCACTGGCAGAGTTCAAATTATCGAAGGTGGTAAAGGCATTGAAGGTTTGAACTACAAGGACGTGTGCATTTAGCCAGATGTAGAACTGTCGGAGGGTTACAAACCTCCCAAGTTCGAAATGTTCGATGGAACTGGTGATCCGAAAGTGCATCTAAGAACATATTGTGACAAACTTGTGGGAGCAGGAAAAGATGAACAAATCCGTATGAAGTTGTTCATGAGAAGCCTCACAGGAGATGCTTTGTCTTGGTACATCAGTCAGAACCTAAAGAAGTGGGTTAATTGGATGAGCATGGCGTCAGACTTCATGGACCAATTTAGGTTCAACACAAAATTCACCAAACGTCTTCTACATCCAAAATCACAAGAAAAAACTAATAGAAACTTTCCGCGAGTATGCTACTCGGTGGAGATCTGAAGCTGCAAAGGTAAGGCCAGCGCTTGAAGAAGAACAAATGAATAAGTTCTTCATCAGAGCTCAAGACCCGCAATACTATGAAAGGCTGATGGTTATTGAAAACCATAAATTCTCTGACATCATCAAGCTGGGAGAAGGAATAGAAGAAGGCATTAAGAGTGGAATGGTGACGAATTTCGAAGCATTGCAGGCCACAAATAAAGCCTTGCAATCAAGAGGTATCTCGAAGAAGAAAGAGGTAGGTGCTGTGATGGTAGCGCACGGTCCAAAGTCTCCTCATACAAACCAAACACCTCCACCCACATACCAGCCTTCACCCCCCAGATACCAACAACCTGCTACCACCTACCACACCTATAACACCCAACCCACATATTATCACTCACCACCACCCGCCCGCCAAAATTACTGAAAACCAAGATCAAACTTCGACCGCAGACCACCCAGACAATACACTCCAATTGCTGAACCCATATACCAACTGTATGAGAGACTGAAGGCTGCTGGTTATGTCACTCCCATTCCTGCTGTTGCTATGGAAAACGCTTCTCAGTGGATTAACCCAAACAAGACACGAGCCTATCACTCAGTCATGAAAGGCCATACCATTGATGAGTGTCGCACGCTGAAGGACAAGATTCAGACGTTAATCGACACTAAAGTCATACAGGCAAAGGAAGCTACACAAAATGTTAGTAATAATCCTCTCCCGAATCACAAAGGTGAGGGAGTAATGTGATAGGGACCGACGAGGAATGGGATCCAGAGGGGTCAATTGGCTTCATTCAGGAGGGGGATGATCCTAAAACATCTCCAGTCACCCTCACGCCCATTGTGGTACAATACCAAGCACCGTTTGAAGTCGAGGTAACCACACCAGCACCGTTTGAAGTCGAGGTAGCCACGCCCTTCACTGTGATGGTAGCTCCCATGCCATCTTACAAGTCTGATGCTATACCATGGGATAATGTTGCGGAAGCAAAGAGGAAAGGGAAAGCAAAAATGGAGAAAACGGGTGCGGCACAAGTCATGACTAGAAATGGGAGGGTTTATCTACCTGAGCACTTGGGAGGAACAAGCAAGGAAGCTGCATCCAAGCCGCCTGTCGTTGAGACTGGCCCCGACGACCTTTGGAGAAAAGTGCAAGCAAGAAAATACTCTATGGTAAACCATTTGAACAAAACTCCCGCTCAGATATAAATCTTATCACTACTGCAAAACTCTGACACGCATAGGAATGCCTTGATGAAAGTGTTGAAGCTTACGTACCCACCAACATCACCAGTGGGGAGATGGCCAACATGGTCGGGCAGGTACTGGAAAGCCACAAAATCACCTGTCATTAAGACGAGCTACCATTAAAAGGACTAGGTCACAACATGTCACTACATATCATAGTGCAATTTGAGGACAAGTTCATCGCCAGGGTCCTGATAGATGGGGGTTCAAGTTTCAATATATGTCCACTGACTACTCTAAAGAGGTTGGGTAAATGGCTACACGAGATACGAGCGGGAAACATGAATGTAAAGGCGTTTGATGGATCTCAAAGAGCCACAATCGGAGAAATCAACCTCAGCCTACAGATGGGCCCAACCTGGTTTGATGTTGAGTTTCAAGTACTGGATATATCTGCTACCTATAATCTATTATTGGGACGAGCTTTGATACATGCTGCTGCGACAATGGCTTCTACTCTATATCAGGCTATGAAGTTTGAATGGAACCATCAGGAGGTGATCATCCATGAAGATGGAAGTAATCCCATCTATACCAATCAAACTGTTCCAGTCATCGAGAATAGGAAGAAGTTATGTGGAGAAACATACCATCGCATTGAGCGCGTCAACTCAATTGAAAAAGACAAATGGTGGAGCAACAAGATAGAAAGCATACTTATATGGATAGGGTATGAACCTGGCAAAGGTCTCAGCAAAAACCTCCAAGGGATCACCAAACCAGTACAACCAAAGCGTCATGGTACAACTTTCGAGCTTGGGTATGAATATACTTGGCACGAATGCCAGAATCGATCGCCGCTATGGCGTGGTCCTTATTATCTGCTGGAATAACTAGTACCACATTTGTAACAGACGTTTTATCAAGCTGACATGATGTGGGGGTCTGAGGAAGACGAAGCCTTAGATGGCCTGAGGAAGCTGTTTCTGGATGATGAAAACATGGATTGCAGTGCGATAGTTGAGGAGGAGGAGGAGGAAGACCTTACCATTCAGACCGTTGAAAAGGGAGCTGTTCTCAAGAAACGGACCGCTGCACCGTCCCGGGCCCGTCGAGTTCCTGGGTAGCCTGGAAATTAGCATTAGTTATTTTAGAATAATTTTTGAGCATTTGAGACATTTTCAATATTTTTTTTGAACGTATTTTGTTTTGAAATAATTGCTCGAGTCATCGAGCCGTATTTGACATTTTCAAGATTTTATTAATGCATTGCTATATTTCGTATTTATTATTATTCTTTACATTTTCTCTCTACAGTATCATTATTACCTATCCCGATGAACCTACGACTGTAACATGTAATGAGACAACGCAACATAAGGATATTGATATCTGGAAGATGATATAATACCTGCGGTAATCGTAAGAGAAGTGGAAAACCTTGAAAACAAGCCTAAGTCTAATTTGGACGAAACTGAGACAGTTAACTCAAGGGATTCCGAAACGGTCAAGGAAACACGCATAAGCATTCACCTGTCACCGTAATAAAAGGAAGAGTATGTCAGATTCTTAAAAGAATATGAAGATATATTTGTATGGTCTTATGACGATATGACTGGTTTGAGCACATCCATAGTAGCTCACAAGCTACCTACCAATGCCATGTGTCCACCGGTAAAACAGAAGATTAGAAAGTTCAAGCCGGATATGAGTTTGAAGATAAAAGAAGAGGTCACCAAGAAAATCAAAGCTGGGGTTCTTAGGGTGGTTGAGTATCTGACTTGGTTGGCCAACATCGTGCCGGTTCCAAGAAAGATGGGAAAGTCAGAGTGTGTGTTGATTACCGAGATTTAAACAGGGCGAGTCCCAAAGATGATTTACCGTTGCCCAATATACACATACTGATCAAAAATAGTGCCAAGCATGGACTCCAATCCTTTGTGGATTGCTTCACGGGGTATCATCAGATCTGGATGGATGAAGAGGATGCCGAAAAGACACCCTTTATCACACCATGGAGAATGTACTGCTATAAAATGATGCCGTTTGGTTTAAAGAATGCTGGAGCTACCTACATGAGCAATGACAACCATTTTCCACGACATGATACACAAGGAAATATAGGTGTACGTGAAAGACATCATCATCAAATCCAAAAGGAGTACAGATCACATAGAAGACTTGAGAAAATTCTTTGATCGGCTCCGAAAGTACAATCTTAAACGGAATCCTGTAATGTGTGCCTTCGGATTCGCTGCTGGGAAATTGTTAGGGTTTATCGTCAGCCACCGAGGGATCGAGTTAGACCCGTCAAAGGTCAAAGCTATCCAAGACTTGCCACCTGTGAAGAATAAGAAAGATATGATGAGTTTTTTATGATGTCTCAATTACATCAGCCGTTTCATAGCACAATCAACTGTGATATGTGAACCAATCTTCAGAATGTTGAGGAAAGATGCCGCAACAGGCTGAACTGAAGAATTCCAGAAGGCCTTCGACATAATCAAGGAGTACTTATCTAAACCACCCGTTCTAGTCCCACCAGAACCAGGAAGACCTCTGTTTCTTTACTTGTCCGTATTGGATGGGGATTTCGGTTGTGTTCTGGGAAAACATGATTAAACTAGTAGAAAGGAGCAGGCAATATATTATCTGAGTAGGAAATTAACACCTTACGAAGCCCGGTACTCTTTGCTGGAGCGCACCTGCTGCGCTTTGACAAGGATAGCTCAAAAGTTGATGTATTATTTCTGTGCATACACCATATATCTCATATCAAAGATGGATCCGCTGAAATACATCTTCCAGAAACCCATGCCCACAGGTAAGTTAGCAAAGTGGCAGATATTGATGAGCGAGTTCGACATCATCTATGTAACTCGGAAGGCAGTCAAAGGGCAAGCATTGGCAGATCATCTGGTAGAAAATCCCATAGACGGAGAATACGGACCATTGAAGACGTATTTTCTCGATGAGGAAGTATCATTTGTAGGAGAAGATATCACCGAAGCATATGATGGTTGGAGAATGTTCTTAGACGGAGCAACAAATTTCAAAGGAGTAGGTATCAGAGTTGTCTTAGTATCAGAACCGGTCAAAACTATCCGGTATTTGCAAAACTCAAATTTCCATGCACCAACAATATGGTAGAATATGAGGCTTGCATCTTGGGACTCCGGTTGGCTATTGACATGAATATTCAGGAGCTGCTGGTGATTGGAGATTCCGATCTTTTGGTGCACCAGGTTTTAGGGGAATGGGTGGGTTACCAAGAACACCAAGATATTGCCATATCTGTACTGTGTACAAGAGCTGATCAAGAGGTTCACCAAGATAGAGTTCAAACATGTTCCGAGGATTTAGAACGAGTTTGCAGATGCATTGGCCACTTTATCTTACATGATACAACACCCAGACAAGAACTTCATCGATCCTATCCCAATAGCAATTCATAAAAAACCGGCTTATTGTGCTCATGTTGAAGAAGAAAGTGATGGAAATCCATGGTTCCATGACATCAAGGAAACTTGGCAAAGGGAGAGTATCCGGAGTACGCAACTCATACTCAGAAGCGCACACTCCGAAGGTTAGCCAACCATTTCTTTCAAAGCGGAAGAATTCTGTATAGATGGACTCCTGACCTGGGGTTACTACGGTGTGTCGACGCCAAGGAAGCATCCAGATTGCTTGAGGAAACACATGCCGGAACATGCGGACCGCACATGAATGGCTTTGTCTTAGCCAAGAAAATACTAAGAGTAGGATATTCCTGGATGACTATGGAAATAGACTGCATCAAGTATGTTCAAAGGTGTCATCAGTGCCAGATACATGCTGATATGATACGAGTACCACCCAATAAACTCAATGCAACAAGTGCACCCTGGCCTTTCTCTGCTTGGGGCATGGATGTCATCGGTCCAATTGAGCCCGCTGCTTCAAATGGGCATATGTTCATTCTGGTAGCCATAGATATTTCACAAAATAGGTTGAAGCCGCATCTTACAAAGTTGTAACTAAGAAGGTCGTCGCAGATTTTGTTCGAGATCGCATTTTTTGTTGGTTCGGAGTGGCAGAGTCAATCATCACCGATAATGCCGCCAATCTCAACACTGATCAAATGAAGGCCACGTGTGAAACTTTCCATAGCATACAGGCCGCAAATGAACGGAGCTGTAGAAGCCGCTAACAAGAACATCAAGAAGATCCTAAGGAAAATGGTAGATAATTACAAGTAATGGCACGAGAAGCTGCCATTTGCTTTACTCGGGTATCGTACCACCGTTCACACATCAACTGGGGAAACTCCCTACCTACTGGTTTATGGAACTGAAGCCGTTATTCTTGCAGAAGTAGAAATCCCTTCTCTAAGAATCATACAAGAAGCTGAGCTCAGCGACGTAGAATGTGTACAGAGTCTCTATGAACAACTGGCTCTCATTGATGGAAAAAGAATGAATGCAGTATGTCACGATCAACTCTACCAGAATAGAATGGCAAGAGCTTTCAACAAAAAGGTTAGACCAAGGCAATTCACACCGGGGCAGTTGGTGATAAAGCAGATCTTCCCACATCAGGATGAAGCCAAGGGGAAGTTCTCACCCAACTGGCAAGGTTCCTACATATTTCGTCGAGTACTAACAGGAGGAGTACTCATACTTGCAGAAATGGACAGAGAGATTTGGCCAAAACCTATCAACTCAGACGCAGTCAAGAGATACTATGTTTAGGATTGTTTACATTTCTTCACTTGATGTAACTGAACTACGCTTGACCTGATTCCCGTTTAAGAGGAGATACCTTGGCAACCCTGTGGGTTCAGCCACATCTTAATAAAATCTTCATTTTCCCCATGATCAGAAATTGGGGCAAGATCGCAAGATCAGGCAACTTCGTCATATGCAGAACAACCAAAAAGTATTGTCAGAAGTATGCATTTAAACTAGGGAACAATTTTGAGGGGTGCCCTCAAAATTCTAAGGCAAGGAGGTCGCAATGTCTCTAGAATATGTCACAGTCACCGGTTCATCTAAATTATTTGATATCACATACTACTACATTTTAAATAACTATATTGTTTCAAATAGTTTGTCGAATGCATACATATTTTTTTCGAAAACTTTGTTTCTAGGACAGCCAGATGTTACCCAGGGTAATTCAAACAAGATCTTAAGACAGGAGTAAAGACAGAGCAAGAAGACCAAAAGCACGAACCGACCTTCCACCCACAAAACTCACGATTTTTCTTTGAGTACAGGCACAATAAGATAGCAATATTCGCAAATACATCAAGTCACTACCTTTATGACGACAAGTTACCTAACGAAGATACGTCCAACTAAGAAATACTTTACTTTCTCACTGTCACTCATCGTTTTCTTGCATAAGGCTAAGCACTGCCTTTCCTTGCGTGAGACTAAGCATTGTCTCCTCTTCTTGCATGAGGCTAAGTATTTAAGCATTGCCTCCCTAATTGCATAAGGCTAAGCACTACCTTTCCCTGCATGAGACTAAGCATTGTCTCCTCTTTTTGCATGAGTCTAAGCACTGCCTCCCTAATTGCATAAGGCTAAGCACTGCCTTTCCTTGCTTGAGGCTAAGAACTGCCTCCCTAATTGCATAAGGCTAAGCACTGCCTTTCCCTGCATGAGACTAAGCATTGTCTCCTCCTCTTCTTGCATGAGGCTAAGCATTGCCTCCCTAATTGCATGAGACTAAGAGCTGTCTCTCTTTCCTTGCATGAGACTAAGCATTGTCTCCTCTTCTTGCATGAGACTAAGCACTGCCTCCCTAATTGTATAAGGCTAAGAACCGCCTTTCCCTGCATGAGACTAAGCATTGTCTCCTCTTCTTGCATGAGGCTAAGCATTGCCTCCGTAACTGCATAAGGCTAAGCACTACCTTTCCCCTGCATGAGACTAAGTGTTGTCTCCTCTTCTTGCATAAGGCTAAGCATTGCCTTTTCTTTGCATAAGACTAAATACTATCTCCACTACGCTACCTAATACCTAGCGCTATCTCTTTGTTCACCTAGGGCTAAGCACTGCCCTCATCTCACACAAGACTAAGTCTTGTCTTGTCTCGACCTCGCATATGACCAAGCATCATATATTTACATTTCATGGGCCTGAATTATCTCCATTTTGTCCAAAGGCGCCATAGTCCGAAGGCATCATCCTCATAGTCGGGAGAGACCATTCCATGGCCCGAGGATCTCTCAAAATTGCACATCATTATTCAAAGGCATCATAGTCCAGAGGCAACATCCTCACGGCCCGAGGACACCATTTCATGGCCTACGAATCCCTTATCATACTCTTTATGGCATATGACGTCATGGTCTAAGGACATCATCCTCACCGTCCAAAGACAACCTTCATGGTCCAAAGGGAATTTGCATCACGTTTAAATTCTCGCAATAACCCATATATATTCGCACACACCATGTTTTAAATTTTGCAGGTAATTCGGGAGGTAATCATTCTACAAACAGGAGCAATCTTCACTCCGATTTCCGTTCACAACGTTCAAATCCTTCAACAGTTTCAAACGCAACCGACTACCAGCAATTGCCCACTTTTTATGACCGTTCAGATATTTGCTCTGTGATACATCCATAACTTTTAAAATTCGCATTCATGACTCCGCATAAATTCATCCAGTACTATCTCATCCAAAAGAACCCTTTCCGAAATATGCAACCATTCCTATAACAACTCCATCGGTTTGGTTCACTATTGGCTCTAGAACTACACACGGCCTGATTCCCGTAACACCAGGGATATGTAGGCAACTCAGGAACCAGGGTTTAGCCTCCATTTTTTCAAATCACATAATTCCTCACTCAATTCGGCCAAATTGGTCATCATTTTCTTTACCCGACAACTCTTTCATCATTCTCGGGTAAAGAAGGGCAGTTGTTGATACCCAATTTTGCCCTCATATTTTTTCAAATAGTATATATACTTTCAAAAGATCATTTTTGCATTATTACTTAATTTACAAAATCCATACAAGCATTTTCTATAATTTTCCATAATTTTTAGAGCTTTAGAATTGATTTTCTTGCATTTAAATTACTTGAATACTTATTAATTACTCCTTCAAATTATTTTGTGATGACTTAATTACCTAAAATTATTATTTTGCATCTATAATACATGTTTCAAATATTTTTTACTTTATTTTATATGATTACATTAGTATTTTAAGCTATTTGCACAATCTTGCAATAATAGCCTATATTTTACAATTTTATTGCATTTGTCATTTTATTCAAGGTCAAAATAATATTTATATTTTTATAATCTTCTACTTTTGTTTTAAAGTATTACTTTGCATAAATAGCATATTTATAATTTATTTAACTATTTTATATTATTTCCTCTTAATTTCCTATTTTAAAATTTGGCCCAAAATTGGGATTAATTTCGGAATATTTGAGGTCCAAATGAACCTCTAGCCCATAACCTCACCAGCCCAAGTGACCTAATAAACCTACCCAGTCCAAAACCCGACCCAACTTGTTTGAAATCCTAGCCGTTGATCAAAAGTGATCAACGGCTCACAACACCCCATTCCCTTTCCTTATATCCCTCAACAAAACCCTAAAATCCCCATTTCTCATCGCAAGCCGCCTTCAAACACTCCTCCCTCCTTCAGAAACCCTAGCCGCCCTTTCAATCTTCTCCGAATCCGTTTCAATCATGGATTCCTTCTGTGATTTTCTTACCTTTTATGTGTTACCTCAGTATTACTTGCAAGACTATGGTGTTACTTAGTACTTGCCTAAACTTGGCAAGTACTATCTCTCAGATTTGGGCCCGTTCAACTTCAATCGCTAAGATCTGGATAATATCTCGTCCATATACACGGAAGAATAATTGATTTCTCATACCAGTAGACGAATTTTCAAAACCCTAATTAGGGTTTGATTTTTGATTTCTTTCCTTTACTGGTTGCTATATGATTACATGTATATTTTTCCTTTCTTTGTTTATGTTTGATTGACTTCTTCCCTTATTTATTCGTCTGATTTAACTACTATATAAATCCCACCCCATTCCCCTTTGAAACAGACTTTTTAATCATGAGATTCACTAAATATTAAAGCTATTGTTCTATCATTCTCTCATTCTCTTGTTCTATACTTTGGTTCTTGGCCGGCTGAAAGCCAAGACCACCATAATTCAATTTTTCAACCTTTCTTGGTGCGAGCACTGCCCGGGGTTCATTTGAAGCCCTTGGATGTTCGGTTTCAGTTTTAATGATGAAAAATAATATAATTGCTTTTGGTGTAGGGACACAAAATAATCAACCAAGATCGAAGTGCATAAAGAGAAATAACCAAAGATGAAGGGAGAAATCAATCAAAGATTGATTGAAGCATTCAAAAGGGAAAGAAGAACTGAGAATCCGACAAGAAAATCAATTAGAGATTGCTTGAAGAGTTAAAAAGGAAAAGAAGCATTGAAGATGAAAGGACCCAGATTTAAGGAGCAAATCCGGCACTATCAATACTTAAAGATGGAAAACTGTAAAAGTCCACACATTAAGGAAGAGTAACGGTAACAATGCCTTATCCACGACTCCGAATGGCCCAAATCTAGTCAAAAGCAATTACATATCATAAGTATAACTATAATAAACTAATGTAATTAATGAAATTAAGGCTTAAGCAAGAAATTAGAAAATTGCCCAAAAAGTGGACCCAGGCCCGCGTCTCGGAATCGGGTAAAAGTTACAAAATATGAACACACATTCACCAACGAGTTCACTCGTACCAAAATTATCCAAATCCGATACCAAAATCCCAATCAAAACTCAAAATCTTAGTTGAAGAACTTCTCCCATTTTCCCCAACTTTTCTCAACTAAATTCCTTAATTAAATGATGAAATCAACTATAGATCAACGGAATATAATCATAAATGGTTTAGGAATCGTTACCCAAAAGCTTCCTCTGAAAATCTCCCAAATTATCGCCCAAATCCGAGCTCTCAAAGACCAAAAAATGAAAATGGAATAAAACCCTCGAAATCCTCTTTTTCTGCCCAGCGATCACGCACTGCGGGCTTCCAGTCGCACCTGCGGAAATTCTTTCACAGGTGCGGAAATGACATAAAAGGCTGGGCCCGCTTCTGCGATAAAAGGGCCACACCTGCGAGTTCGCGCCTGCGGAAATTGGTCCGCTTCTGCGGTCTTCTCCGCTCTTGCGGGTCCATAAGCGCATCTGCGGGCATCGCAGATGCGACATCAACCTTGCACCTGCGAACCCTGACCACTCATGCCATATCCGCTTCTGCGCTTGACCTCACGCACGTGCGATCCCGCACCTGCGGTCTCCCCACCGCAGGTGCGAAAACACCAGAAGTCTGAAAACTTCAGCAATAACACAAGTCCAATTTTCGATGCGTTAAGCATCCGAAACTCACCCGAGGCCCCCGAGACCTCAACCTAACATCCCAACAAGTCATAAAACACCATACAAACTTAGTCGAGCCCTCAAATCACATCAAACAACGCTAAATACACGAATCACCCTCCAATTCAAACTTAATGAACTTTTTAACTTCAAACTTCTACAACCGATGCCAAAACCTATCATACCACGTCCTATTAACCTCAAATTTTGCACACAAGTCATATTCAACATTACGGGCCTACTCCAACTTCCGAAATTGAAATCCAACCCCGATATCAAAAAGTCCACTTCCGGTCAAAATCTTCAAAAATTTGACTTTTGCTATTTCAAGCCTAAATCAGCTACAAACCTCCAATTTACAGTCCAGACACGCTCCTAAGTCCAAAATCACCCAACTGAGCTAACAGAACCAACGAAACTCCATTCCGGAGTCGTCTTCACACAATTCCGACTACGGTAAAAATTCAAAGACTTAAGCTTCCGTTTTAGGGACTAAGTATCCCAAAACACTCCGAAACCAAAAGCAAAACCTCCTGGCAAGTCACATAAGCAGAAAAGATACGGGAAAAGAAGTAAATAGGGGATCGAGGCTATTACTCTCACAACGACCAGCCGAGTCGTTACATTTTAAGAATTAAATATATATTACATTGTAATCCACATGTTACTATTACTTTATTTTGCGTTGTAATATGCTTTAAATCTAAGCCTTTGTTATATCTTCCATAGAAACAAGGTCGTTTTAGGTCTAATTCTCCTCCACGTGCACCCCCATACACAAAAAAGAGAGTTCTTATCCTGTATTTGGGGCAGCCAGCGCACAATATATAATTTTCTATCTAATATATAAAGAGTATTTGATGTTGTTTTTGAGTATAAATCGTACATTTCCATCTTATTAAGATGACATATAACTTTCAACGATTCTAATAAGCATATACGAAAGCCGAGATAGATAATTCGAAGAAACTAATAAAATAAATAGATAGGCATAACCTATATGTTCTTTCCATTTTTTCCGGCAAGTGGCCATTTTCCATATTAATTAGTATCTTTGTACAAATAGTCGTCTGATCTACTATTTATTTTTCTATTGGTATACAAAAAAATTTATACTGATTATGCATGATTCGACACATATTATACATGAATTATACATAAAATGTACTTCCGCCGTCTATTTAAGTTTAAGTGATTGCGGGTAAACGACTATTTAGGATAATTCTTCTTTACCAAAAAAGGTATTCCAGCATTAATTAAAAATAGTTTAGATCCAAACTTATATTCTGTAAGCCCCTAGTAACCTGACTGATAACGAAGTAGTTTATAGGACTTATTATTCTGACATAGATATATCAAGAAACCAAAAATAGTATAATTTCAAAGGCTGTTAATGTTTTTTTAAAGTAGTACTTGCCAATAGATAAGAAAGTTATTTTTTTTAATTGCAGACACCCGCATCAAACACTTGCTTTTGGTCAAAACAAAATATATGAAATATATTGGTTATTTCTATACTGTTCGCAGGTTTAAACAACAAAAGTTTAAGTTCTATTTACATTTTGAATCATCTTAATTTTATTTGATAATAGTGGTATTCGAGTCACCTTGCACGTGTAACGATCTGACCGGTCGTTTCGAGAGTTGTAGCCCCGTTTCCCTATTTTCTGCTTCTTCTGTATTTTACAGCTGAATTATGACTTATCGAGTTAGTCGGTTCGGGTCCGGAGTGATTTCAGAATGAATTGAGACACTTAATCTCTTATTTGAAAGCTTGAGTTAGAAAAGTTATCCGGATGTTGAATTATGTGTAAACGACCTCATATTTGAATTTTGATGGTTCCTTGTCACACCTCCTTTTTTACACACCTACCCCGAAGGATAGTGTATAAGGGAGTTTTTCAATTTAAAGTGACATTATTCGAAATGGGATTATTTATTTGATTTTAAGAGTCGCCACTTGGGATAGGTTTGACTTTTGGTGTCCCAAGTCACCGGTTTATCTTGAATCCTAAATCGAGGAAATTTCGACTTCCCGAATGGAGTCTGCGAACCAGAAATTCTGAATAAGGAATTCTGTTGACTCGAGGGAAGGTGTTAGGCACCCCCAGATCCCGTGGTTCTAGCACGGTCGCTTAAACTATTATAAATGGCTAAAATCTGATTTTAATACATGTCACCCTATAGTGCAATTTTAAAATTATTTACCGCTTTTATTTATTTTTTAGGAAATTGAACGTCGTTTAAAATATATTTTTGGATCACGTCACATGAAATGCACCCGGATCCTCGACACATTTTATTCAACGTTTTGGGATTTGGATTTGGGTCACATAAAATGCACACCTGAATTTAGGTAGGTAAAATTATTAAAGAACGTACCTAAAGTGGCTAACGTGTTATTAACTTTGCGGGAGGCCATGAAAATTCGCTAAATGGCACGTCCCGAGTTCTAAATATTTTAATAAAGTAATTAAAGAGGGCCACGCAATTTGTAATTTTTTTTTGGCGCGGCGCACCTCGTTTTATTTTAAAGGGCATCCTAAAGAGACTATTGTTCTCTATTAAGGATTGTCTCTAAAGGCCTAATTAATTAGCATTACAAAATTCGGGCCTCAAGTTCAAGTCCGAACTTAAACAAGAGGAAAACCTTCTTAATTTAAATTCGCTACTTAACTTGGAAGGCCCAAAATTATATTGCAAAATTTCACCAATGACTTCAAATGGGAATTCATGGCTCTTAGTATTTTGGGCTAATCGCAGGACCGAGCTAATCGCAGGAGGAGGAGGCTGATAATATTTGGGCTTCTACTTATTCAAATAAGGTCACGTTTAGACCTAATCCAAAGAACCTCAAATTTCTTTCAGGCCAATTGCTGAGTTTTTGGCCCAAAACGAGAGCCCAAATTAAATGTCAATTTTAAATGGGATCGCACGACACTGATCTAAAGTCAAAAACTAAATTGAACGATTAGTAAGCAAATGGTCAATTCAAATCTGCCCAAATCAAACAACTGCTCATCTTAATTCAAATTTCATGTTTGTATGCTGATTTTGTTTGGGGTCGATGAATTACTACACTAATCTCCGAACTTCAGCAACAAAAACTAAAGTAATCAATATTTCAACCAAAGGAGATGCCTGATTCATTGAGCACAAATTTCACAACTCTAGTTCCATGATCTTCAAGTTTAAACTACTGGAATTAAACACTGCGATACACAACAGAACTAATCAGACTAAACTACTAAACCAATCCTACTATTGCAAATAACGATTTGAGCCTGTGATGTCCTAGAATAACAACGCCAGTTTCAAACTAAGTTTAACTGAACTTTGCTAAGTGATGTCAGCCATAGCATTCCAAATTATGCTGAATACAGTCCCGAACAGTCCAGTTTTTGGTTACGAATGAAGATCTATTGAAATTTTGAAAATCCTAGAGATACAGCAGTGGAAATTAACAAGGAAATTTTTTAAACTAGATGCTAAACTAGATGATCAATTGAATCTAAGTATATCATAGTCCATTGTCCATATTTAATTACAGCAGGAGAATCTAACTATTTAAATGGAAGTCAACTACACTATTCTAGGAGCAAATGCAGTAAAACATGGGCAGCAAGTAGAGCTAGATGGCAATAGAGCTTCATTTCATTCTTAAATCGAGTATTACATCGCCAAAGTGCAGGATTTGTACCTGGAAATTGAAGCAAAGTGCGATGAAACAGGAGTCAGCTAGAAGCAATGAACAACATCAATTATTTTAGCACAAAAACAGCAATCACAGATCCAAAACCCAGGGATTGACTCAGGCAAACAACATCAATAAATGACCAAAACTAAGACCCAAATGAACCCAAACAGACTTGGAATAAACCCAAGAAAACTTCTGAACTTCAGCAACCAAACACACGGAATATTTGGGCCATTTTTATCCCTATCTAAGCTGGAGATTAAAATTAACAGCTGGAAATTGAAATCTCTTTGAGAAAACTTCAATGGAATAGTATTTTTGGAGTTTTTGTGTTATTTTTGATTTTTTTTTGGAAGATTTTAGATCTAAAGGGAACTCTCACACTCTCAGATTTCAGTTTTTGTTTTTTTGAATTTGAAATTCAAATTTTCAGATCTTCAAAACTTGTAGAAACTTTTGGGGGGAATTTTTCAGATGCCAAAACTTTCTAAAACAAGGCAGTAGGGACTGCCTTTTATAGGCAACATTGAGGGATCCTCTCAGATTTTTTGTTCACACCTTTAGTCCCTCTTTTATTTTCAGTTTTAGCTAATTAGACCTTCATTTTCTGACTTATTTCTCAAGTTACTGCACTAAGTTCTGAAATTATAACTACAACCTCAAACTAGAAACTTCTCGAAGGTTCTGTTTTAGTTACTACAAAGTTCTTTCTGTCTAAAATACCTAAAATGACCTTTATTCAATCTGAAATTTACTAACCTAGCACTAACTAAACCCCAACCCCTTTACCTTGGTTGGTAACTGTGGTTAATTATTCAAAAGGCATGAAAAAAAAAATCCAAACAAATCCTACAATTGAACTAATTACTCAAACCTACTAATCAGAACATGACAACCAAATTTAACTAAACTATTAATCCAAACTAAACTAATTCGCTAAACAAATTAGCAATTCAAACGCAATTGGATTGGGGTCAAATTATCAATAGCAAATATGAATTACCCAATCGAAAATAATCACAATTCAAACCAACAGAAAAATCAAAGTAAAAATAGAACAAAATTAAACCAAAATTAAAGATCAAAACAAAAATCAATTAACATGGAGAACAAATAATCAGATGAGAAGAAAGTTTACTGACTCAAAACGGACAATCACAAAACCTAACCTAAAACCTAGAACACTAATTATGGATTAAACTAATCTTAATCACAGATAAATCGAACGATAAAAGAAAAGAAAATTTACTTATGTAAGGTTAAACCACACTGAACTGCCGATTCAAGCACCGGAATGATGTGAACGTGTGTTCTTCACCAAGAACAAACGAACACATTATCTCGAGGCTCAACTCAAACTCTGGACTCAGGAAATTGGGAAAAACTCGAGTAACTTAGACTTTTAGGGTTCTGCCGTTCTAAGATCTGAAATTCGAGAAGCTTTGGTAATATTCGGAAGCTATAGACCATGGATTCGTAAAGAGGGAGATAAGGAGGCTATGTGGTATTAATTTGGTAAGGGTTGGGAGATTTAGGGTTTTGGCCGAAATTTCAAATCAATATTCGAGAAGTTTAGTGGGGATTCGAAGAAAAATAGGGCTAGATTCATGATGAGGAAAATGAGGTGAAGAAATGGTGTAATTTTGGGGTCCATCGGAGAAACGCCGCCGGCGGAGGCGATTTCCGGCCGGCGGCGGACGGCGAAGGGTGGCGGAGACGGGAAGGGGGGTCTCTAGGGTTCATGAGAGACGNTCCGACCATTTTATATTAAGCTTACCCTAGTTCCTGACCGTAGGATCAAAAATCCTCGACGGCCAGGATCAAAATTTATCAAACGGGGTCGTTTGGTTTCTACATGGCTGGACCGGATCGAGAACCTTTGGGCTGGGGTTAATTTGAAGTGGGTTTGAGGGGTTGGGCTCGATATTTTGGCCCAAAAACTGGGTGGCCTGATTGCTTTTATTTGTTTTCCTTTTTTTTTTTCTCTTCTTTTGTTTTATTTATTTTTTACTTCTTTCATTTTTAAATACAAAAATTAAAACTACCAAAACCTGATTGAACCCTAAAATTAAACGAATTAATTTCTAAAATAAACTAAACCCTAGTTTTAAAAAGAAAACTAAACAAAAAAATGCAAAAATGACTATTTTTGTTATTTTCTTCTATTTTTGTGATATTAATTAACTAGTAAACCTAAAAAAAATATAACATTGGGTTCTAAATGCAAATGTGCTACTTTTTTTTTGTATTTTTATGAATTATGCCAACTAAAAATGCACACAACAATGCGAACAAACACGAAATCATGCAATTAGTTCTTTAAAATTCAAATAATAAAAGAAAAATCCTAATTCTAATGAATTTTATAGAAGTAATTTAAGCGAAGCAAAAATCACGTGCTCACATTCCTTTAGCTCCGTTAGGTAATTTTGGACTTAGGAGCGCGTCCAGATTGTGTTTTGGAGGTCCGTAGTAGTATTAGGCTTGAAATGCCGAAAGTTGGAATTTTAGAAAGTTTGACCGGGAGTGAACTCTTTGATATCGGAGTCGGATTAGATTTCCGGAAGTTGGAGTAGGTTTGTGGTGTCATTTATGATTTGTGTGCAAAATTTGAGGTCAATCAGACATGATTTGATATGTTTTGACATCGTTTGTAGAATTTAGAAATTTTGAAGTTCATGGGCTTGAATCCGTGGGTAATTCATGTTTTTGATGTTGTTTGAGGTGATTTTAGGATTCAACTAAGTTTTTATGATATTTTCGGACTTGTCGGTATGTTTGGTTGAGGTCCCGAGGGCCCCGGGTGTGTTTCGGGTGGTTAAGAGATCATTTTTGGACTTTGGTTGATGGCTGGTATCTGCTGGTGTGATTCTTCTAGTTTCCTTCATCTCTCAAAATCGAGGTCGTGATCAAGGTCATGATCGAGGCCATGATCAAGGCCATGACCGAGGGTAGAATCGAGAGGGCAAAATCGAGGGCAGAATCGAGGGCAGGAGCGATTGCTGCCTAGACAGAAACTTTAAGTTATAAAATAAGGGGACTTCATCCATTTTTTATTTTTGACAAATTGGAGCTTGGGCAGAGGCGATTCTTGAGAGATTTTCAAGGAAAAACATTGGGGTAAATGATTCTTAGTTGGTTTTGCTAAATCCCATGATTATGTCTTTAATTTCATTATCTAATTTGTGATTTTGGGTGAAAAATTGGGAAAAAAGAGTAAGTGTTCTTGAGATGGATTTTTGAGGTTTTGAATGAGATTTTATTATCGGATTTGAATAAATTTGGTATGGTTAGACTTGTGAGTGAATGGGCTTTCGGGTTTTGTGACTTTTGTCGGATTTCGAGATGTGGGCCTGGGGGCCAGGTTCGGGCTGATTTTGGATTTTGGCTCTAATTTACTAGTTTTCTTGTGGAATTGATCCCTTTAGCCTATATTATTTGTATTGTACTACTTGTGGCTAGATTCGGGATATTAGGAGGTCGGCGCGCGAGGCAAATACATTTTAGAGTATCATTTTGCTCGGATTGAGGTAAGTAAAAGTTTTAAATCTGGTCCTGAGGGTATGAAACCCTGGATGTTGTGCTATGTGATTATTTTGGAGGTGATGCACATGCTAGGTGACAGGCGTGTGGGCGTGCAATGTGGGAATTATTGCTTTGTCTGTCCTGTGGAACCGTAAGCTGGAATGACTTGTTATTAGCTATATGTTTCTTTCAATGTTATAGAAATTGGACTGAAATCCATGTTAGAAATCATACTTAGGCTATATGATGTCTATGTGGGACCCGCAGAGGTCGTGCACTTGTTGATTTAGCTAATATTTGCTGTCTTGTACTCAGTCATGACTTTGCTTGCGCATCATACCTCCATCTCTTCTTGTTCCTTGTCGATACATGTTTTACCTCTTGGGCTGATTTATATGATTTCTGAGAGCCCGAGAGACTAGGGAGGTTGACGAATGAGTGAAGTCGAGGGCCTGATTGTGAGATATTGATACCATAACACGTGAGTTATCCGTGCAAATCCAGATATTTATACTGTAGCACGCGAGTTGTCCGTGTGGATCTTGATTTGATATTATAGCACGTAAGTTGTCCGTGCAACATGCGAGTTGTCCGTGCGGATTATAGCGCTTGGGTTGTAGGAGACCCTCCAGAGTCTGTACACCCCTAGTGAGCACATGTACCTATTGAGTGTGAGTACTGAGGGCTGAGAGCCGAGTGATTGAGCTGTTGAGATGAGTTGAGTGACAGTTGCCCTGAGAGACTGTACTTGCTTTCCTTTTTTGTTGTAGCACTTAGTTGCTATCTGTCATTGTTGTGAAATTTCTGAAAGACTTTATATCCAATTTACTTGAACATGAACTCTATAAAACTGATTTGACTTAAACTGCTAGATTTGAAAGCATGTCTATTCTTTGCTGAAATTACTGAAAATGAACTATAACTGTGTAGCTCGTCACTATCTTCAGTTCTTTATTGATCTCGTGTGTGGTTGAGTATCAGAGACTTACGAGGTAGCTGCCGGCGTCCGCAGTCATTGTCTCTCCTTTCTTATTATCTTTTATTTTCTGTATTTGCATTTTGACACAGACTGTTGTAGACTCTATTCTTAGACTGGTTTTTTAGATGCCATGACTTAGTGACACCCTGATGTTGGGCTATATTCCGCACTTATGATTTGGGTTTACTCTATTTTTATGAAAAACTCTGGTTATTTTAAATGTCTTAATTCATTTCAATTAAATGTTGTAAGTGTTTTGAAAATGTTGGCTTTCCTAGTACCACGATAGGCTCCATCACGACGAGTTAGGTTTTGGGTCGTGACAAGTATGTATCAGAGCCTAGGTTACGTAGGTCTCACGAGTCATGTGCAGGTTTAGTAGAGTCTTGCGGATCGGTACGGAGACGTATGTACCTATCTTCCAGAGGCTACCAAACCCTTAGGAAACTTCACATCTTTGAATTCTTGTCGTGCGAATTTGTTGATTCTAGTAACTAAACTTCCGTTATTCTATTCTCCCACAGATGGTGAGGACACGTGCTACTGGGCAGGACAGACAGCCACCAGTACCACCAGCCAAGGCCGCGAGAGGCCGAGGTCACGGTAGAGGCCGTGGTAGGGGCAGAGGTGCAGCTCGCACAACAGCTAGGGCAGCACTTGCAGATCAACCAGTTGCCCTAGTTCAGGATCACGTCCCAGTTGTGGATACACCAGCGGGACTAGCTCAGGCACCAGCTGTGCCCATTGTGATTCCAGGCCTTCAGGAGGCCTTGGCTCAGATTTTGACCAGGGGAGGTACTCAGACCCCCGCTGCCCGCACACCAGAGCAGGAGATGCAGGAACTCCAGACACCGGGGGCACTACCAGCCCAGCCTGTGGCAACTGCTCAAGCCCATGTGGTTCCTGCTATGACTGATGATGAGCAGTGAAGACTAGAGAGGTTTGGTAGACTTCATCCTCCATCTGTCAGCGGGGCAGAGTTGGGGGATGCCTAGGGTTTCTTGGACAGATGTCAGAGAATCCTCCGTACAGTAGGTATTCTGGAGACCAGTTGGGTCTCGTTCACTACTTTTCAATTCGCTGGAGCTGCCTTCACTTGGTGGAAGGCTTATGAGAGGCGTAGGCCGGTTAGTGCAGTGCCACTTACATGGCAAGAGTTATCTATTCTCTTCTTGGAGATGTATGTGCCACAGTCTCACAGAGAGGAGCTGTGCAGGCAGCTGGAGCAGTTGCGTCAGGATTATATGACTTTGACGCAGTACGCGATAAGGTTTTCTAAGTTGGCCCGTCATGCAGTTTGGCCAGTTCCCACTGATATAGAGAGGATCAGGAGGTTCGTTGATTGCCTCACATTTCAGCTGCAAGTGCTTATGACTAGAGAGAGGGTGTCTGGTGCTACTTTTGAGCAGGTTGTTCATATTTCTCGGGAGATAGAGTATGTCCGCCACCAGGAGCGGGTTTAGAGGGAGGACAAGAGGCCTCGTGGATCAGATCGTTTCGGTGGTATCCCTTCTGGAGGTCAGTTTCACCACGATAGGGGTCGTCCCTATAGGTATGCTCAAACGACTCGACTAGTTCGTCGTGGTGCATGAGTCAGCCACAACTCTCATATTGCTCGCTCTGGCCAGTCTTCATTCAGTGTACTACCAACGCAGAGTTCTCACCATGCCTCATATGCTCAGGTTTCTACGGGTAGTTCCTCGGGGTATCAGGAGCAACAGTTCCGTCAGAGGAGGGGTTGTTTCGAGTGCGGGGATCTTGGTCATATCAAGAGAGATCGTCCTCGGTTGTTGAGCGGGACTCCACAGTAGAGTTCTCAACTATTGGCACCAGCACCAGCAGCTACACCACCCGCTCAGCCAGCTCGGGGTGGGGCCCAGTCAGCTAGGGGTCGCCCTAGAGGGGGAGGCCGATCAGGTGGTGGTCAGGCCCGATTCTATGCTCTTCCCGCCAGACGAGATGCCATTTCTTCAGATGCAGTGATCATAGGTATTGTCTCAATTTGCCACAGGGATGCCTTTGTATTACTTGATCCCTGTTCCACTTATTCATATGTGTCATCGTATTTTGCTCATTATTTGGATATGCCCCGTGAGTCTCTTATTTCATTTGTTCGTGTATCTACACCGGTGAGCGATACTATTGTTGTGGATCATGTATACCTGTCGTGTGTGGTTACTGTTGGCAGATTGGAGACTAGAGTTGATCTACTATTGCTTAGTGTGGTTGATTTCGATGTGATCTTGGGTATGGACTGGTTATCTCCATGTCATGCTGTTCTAAATTGTCATGCTAAGACCATGACACTGGCAATGCTGGGGTTACCACGGATTGAGTGGCGAGGTTCTCTAGACTACGTTCTCAGTAGGGTGATTTCATACTTAAAGGCCCATCGGATGGTCGGGAAGGGTTGTCTATTTTATTTGGCCTTTGCGAGGGATGTTAATGTTGAGACCCCTGCTATTGATTCTATTCTGGTGGTCCGATTTTTCGGATGTGTTTCTTGTAGAACTGTCGGGCATGCCGGCCGACATAGATATTTACTTTGGTATTGACTTGGTACCAGGCACTCAGCCCATTTCTATTCCTCCGTACCGTATGGCACCGCCTGAGTTGAAGGAGTAACTTCAGGAGCTCCTTAAGAAGGGGTTTATTAGGCCTAGTGTGTCACCACAGGGTGCACCGGTTCTGTTCGTGAAGAAGAAGGATGGAACTATGAGAATGTGCATTGATTATAGATAGTTAAACAAAGTCACAATCAAGAACAAGTATCCTTTGTCGCGTATTGATGATCTGTTTGACCAGCTTCATGGAGCGAGGGAGTTCTTCAAGATTGATTTGAGGTCAGGGTATCACCAGTTGAAGATTCAGGACTCGGATATTCTTAAGACAGCTTTCAAGACTCGTTATGGTCATTATGAGTTCCTTGTGATGTCTTTTGGGCTGACCAACGCCCCAGCAACGTTCATACATCTAATGAACAGTGGTTCCAACCTTATCTCGACTCGTTTGTTGTTTTGTTCATTGATGATATCCTGGTGTACTCTCGTAGCCAAGAAGAGCATGCCCAGCATTTGCGGATTGTGTTGTAGTGGTTGAGGGAGGAGAGGCTTTATGCCAAGTTCTCCAAGTGTGAGTTTTGGCTTTGTTCAGTGGCGTTCTTGGGGCACGTGGTGTCCAGTGAGGGTATTCAGGTAGATCCGAAGAAGATAGAGGCAGTTCAGAGTTGGCCCAGACCGTCCTCAGCTATAGAGATTCGGAGCTTCCTTGGTTTGGCTGGTTATTACCGTCGGTTCGTGCAAGGTTTCTCGTCTATTGCATCGCCCTTGACCAAATTGACACAAAAGGGCGCTCCTTTTAGGTGGTCGGATGAGTGTGAGGCGAGCTTTTAGAAGCTCAAGACTGCCTTGACCACAGCTCCAGTTCTAGTTTTACCATCAGGTTCTGGCTCTTATACAGTATATTGTGATGCTTCTCGGATCGGTATTGGGTGTATATTGATGCAGGAGGGTAGAGTGATTGCTTATACTTCGTACCAGTTGAAGCACCATGAGAAGAACTACCATGTTTATGATTTGGAGTTGGCTGCCATTGTCCATGCGTTGAAGATTTGGAGACACTATCTCTATGGTGTGTCTTGTGAGGTATTAACTGATCATCGTAGCCTCCAGCACTTGTTCAAATAGTAGGATCTCAATTTGAGGTAGCGCAGATGGTTGGAGCTGCTAAAGGACTATGATATTACTATTCTGTATCACTCGGGAAAGGCTAATGTAGTGGCCGATGCCTTGAGTAGGAAGGCAGTAAGTATGGCCAGTCTTGCATTCATTCCTGTTGGGGAGAGACCTCTTGTAGTTCATGTTCAGGCTTTGGCCAACCAGTTCGTGAGATTGGATATTTCGAAGCCCTGTCGGGTTCTAGCTTGTGTGGTTTCTCGGTCTTCCTTATTTCATCGCATCATAGAGCGCCAATATGATGACCCTCATTTGCTTGTCCTCAAGGACAGAGTTTAGCACGGTAATGCCAAAGACGTGACTATTGGTGATGATGGGGTGTTAAGGATGCAGGGCCATATTTGTGTGCCCAATGTAGATGTGCTACGGGAGTTGATTCTTGAGGAGGCCCACAGCTCGCGGTATTCTATCCATCCCGATGCCGCGAAGATGTACCAGGATTTGAGATAACACTACTGGTGGAGGAGAATGAAGAAGGATATAGTTGGGTTTATAGCTCGGTGTCTCAACTGTCAGTAGGTAAAATATGAGCATCAAAGACCGGGTGGACTGCTTCAGAAGATAGAGATTCCAGCATGGAAGTGGGAGCAGATCACCATGGATTTCGTAGTTGGGCTCCCATGGACTTCGAGGAAGTTCGATGCTCTTTGGGTGATTGTGGATCGGTTGACCAAGTCCACGCACTTCATTCTTGTGATTACTACTTATTCTTCGAATCGGTTGGCTGAGATTTAAATCAGAGAGGTTGTTCGCCTACACGGTGTGCCAGTTTCTATCATTTCAGATAGAGGCACGCAGTTTACATCGTAGGTTTAGAGAGGCGTGCAGCAAGAGTTGGGCACTCAGGTTGAGTTGAGCACAGCATTTCGCCCTCAGACGGACAGACAGTCCGAGCGCACTATTCAGATATTCGAGGACATGCTACGTGCTTGTGTCATTGATTTTGGTGGCTCATGGGACCAGTTTATGCCGCTCACAGAGTTTGCTTACAACAACAATTATCCGTTGAGTATTCATATGGCTCCATATGAGGCTTTATATGGGAGACGGTGTAGATCTCTGGTGGGTTGGTTTGAGCCGGGCGAGGCTAGGCTATTGGGCACTGACTTGGTTCAGGATGCTTTGGACAAGGTTAAATTGATTCAGGAGTGGCTTTGCATGGCGCAGTCAAGACAAAAGAGTTATGCCGATAGGAAGGTTCGTGATGTGTCTTACATGGTTAGGGAGAAGGTTCTGCTGAAGGTTTCACCCATGAAGGGTGTTATGAGGTTCAGGAAGAAGGGCAAGTTGAGCCCTCGATTCATTGGGCTTTTTGAGGTACTTCAGAGGATTGGGGAGGTGGCTTACAAGCTTGCCTTGCCAACTAGCTTGTCGAGTGTGCATCTAGTATTTCATGTTTCTATGCTCCGAAAGTATATCGACAATCCATCTCATGTTTTGGATTTCAGCATGGTTCAGTTGGATGGTGATTTGACTTACGATGTGGAGCTGATGGCTGTTTTGGGACGGCAGGTTCGAAAGTTGAGGTCAAAGGATGTAACTTCAGTAAAAGTGCAGTGGAGAGGTCAGCCCGTGGAGGAGGCTACTTGGGAGATTGAGAGGGAGATGTGGAGCAGATATCCACACCTATTTATGGCTCTAGGTATGTTTCTAGACCTGTTCGAGATGAACATTTGTATAAGAGGGGGAGGATATAACGACCGGGCCGGTCGTTTCGAGAGTTGTATTCCTGTTCCCCCATTTTTTGCTTCTTTTGTGTTTTACAGCTTTATTATGACTTATCGAGTTAGTTGGTTTGTGTCCGGAGTGATTTTAGAATGAATTGAGACACTTTATCTCTTATTTCAAAGCTTAAGTTGGAAAAGTTGACTGGATGTTGACTTATGTGTAAACGACCTCGGATTTAAATTTTGATGGTTCCTTTAGCTCCGTTAGGTAATTTTGGACTTAGGAGCGCGTCCGGATTATGTTTTGGAGGTCCGTAGTAGTATTAGGCTTGAAATGCCGAAAGTTGGAGTTTTGGAAAGTTTGAATGGGAGTGGACTTTTTGATATCGAGGTCAGATTGGATTTTGGAAGTTGGAGTAGGTTTGTGGTATCATTTATGACTTGTGTGCAAAATTTGAGGTCAATCGGACGTGATTTGATATGTTTTGACGTCGTTTGTAGATTTTGGAAATTTCGAAGTTCATTAGGCTTGAATCCATGGGTAATTCATGTTCATGATGTTGTTTGGGGTGATTTGAGGATTCGACTAAGTTCGTATAATATTTTGCGACTTGTTGGTGTGTTTGGTTGAGGTCCCGAGGGCCTCGGGTGTGTTTCGGGTGGTTAACGGATCATTTGTGGACTTTGTTGATGGCTGATATCGAGGCCAGAATCAAGAGGGCAGAATCGAGGGTAGAATCGAGAGGGTAGAATTGAGGGTGGAATCGAGGGCTGAATCGAGGGCAAAATCGAGGGTAGCGACCAAGGGCCGCCTGGATAGAAACTTTAAGTTATAAAATAAGGGGACTTCATCCCATTTTCCATTTTTGACGAAATGGAGCTTGGGGAGAGGCGATTCTTGAGAGATTTTTCAAGGAAAAACATTGGGTAAGTGATTCTTACTTGGTTTTGGCTAAATCCCATGATTATGTCTTTATTTTCATCATCTAATTTGTGATTTGGGGTGAAAATAGGGGAAAAGAGGAAGTGTTCTTGAGATGGATTTTTGAGGTTTTGAATGGGATTTTGTTATCGGATTTGAGTAAATTTAGTATGGTTAGACTCGTGAGTGAATGGGCTTTCGGCTTTTGTGACTTTTGTCAGATTTCGAGACGTGGACCCGGGGGCCGGATTCGGCCCGATTTCGGATTTTTGGCTCTAATTCAGTAGTTTTCTTGTGGAATTGATCCCTTTAGCCTATATTAATTGTATTGTACTACTTGTGGCTAGATTCAGGACATTCGGAGGCCGACTCGCGAGGCAAAGGAATTTGGAGTAGCATTTTGCTCGGATTGAGGTAAGTAACAGTTTTAAAACTGGTCCTGAGGGTATGAAACCCCGAATGTTGTGCTATGTGATTATTTTGGAGGTGACGCACATGCTAGGTGACGAGCATGTGGGCGTGCACCATGGGAATTGTGACTTGGTCCGTCTCGTGGAACCGTAAATTGGAATAACTTGCTATTAGCTATATGTTTCTCTCAGTGCTATAGAAATTGGACTGAAATCCATGTTAGAAATCATGCTTAGGCTATATGAAGTCACTGTTGGGACCCGCAGAGGTTGTGTACTTGCTGAATTAACTGATATTTGTTGTCTTGTACTTAGTCATGATTTTCTTGCGTATAATACCTTCATCTCTTCTTGTTCCTTGTTGATACATGTCATTATCTCTGTTTGAGCTGATTTATATGATTTTTGAGAACCCGAGAGACTAGGGAGGTTGATGACTAAGTGAGACCGAGGGCCTGAGGGTGAGGTATTGATACTGTAGCACGTGAGTTGTCCGTGCGGATCCTGATATGATACTATGGCACGTGAGTTGTTCGTGCGAATCTTGATATGATATTATAGCACGTGAATTGTCCGTGCGGATTTTAGCGCTTGGGCTGTAGGAGCGCCTCCAGAGTCTGTATACCCCTAGTGAGGGCAGGTACCTATTGATTGTGAGTACTGAGGGCTGAGAGCCGAGTGATTGAGCTGTGGAGATGAGTTGAGTGACAGTTGCCCTGAGGGGCTGTACTTGCTTTCATTTATTGTTGTTGCACTTAGTTGCTATCTGTCACTGTTGTGAAATTTCTAAAAGACTTTATATCCGGTTTACTTGAACTTGAACTGTATAAAACTGATTTGACTCAAACTGCCAGATTTGAAAGCATGTCTGCTCTTTGCTGAAATTACGGAAAATGAACTATAATTGTGTAGCTCGTCACTATCTTCAGTTCCTTATTTATTATTGTTACTTACTGAGTTGGATGTACTCACGTTAATCCCTACACCTCGTGTGCAGATCCAGGTATTTTCGGATACGGTAGACGTTGATCTCGTGCTGGTTGGGTATCAGAGACTTACAAGGTAGCTGTCGGCATCTGCAGTCCTTGTCTCTCCTTTCATGTTATATTTTCTTTTCTTTATTGGCATTTTGACACAGACTGTTATAGACTCTATTCCTAGACTGGTTGTTTAGATGCTCATGACTTAGTGACACCCTGATGCCGGGCTATTTTCCGTACTTATGTTTTGGGTTTACCTCCTTTTTATGAAAAACTACGATTATTTTGAATGTCTTAATTCATTTCTGTTAAATGTTGAAAGTGTTTTGAAAATGTTGGCTTTACTAGTACCACGATAGGCGCCATCATGACGGGTTAGGTTTTGGGTCGTGACATGACCGAGAAATGAACTTGCTCAAAGCTGCCAATCTCCCCGTGAGCCTTTGGACTTCCTTCACACTTGACAGTTGGTCCGGATGTCTTCGATGGCCTTGATCTTATCGGGGTTTACCTCAATCCCCCTTTGAGATACCAAAAATCCCATGAGTTTGCCGGATCTAACCCCGAACGCGCATTTCTCGGGGTTAAGCTTCATGTTATGCTTCCTCAGGATGTCAAAAGTTTCTTGCAGATGCTTAAGGTGATCACCTGCATTCAAAGACTTAACGAGCATATTGTCTATATAAACTCCATAGTTTTTACTATTTACTTTTCAAACATCTTGTTTACGAGCCGTTGGTAAGTGGCTCCGGTGTTCTTCAACCTGAAGGGCATCACATTATAGCAATATGTGCCGAAACTCAATATAAATGAAGTCTTTTCTTGATCTTTTGGGTTCATCTTAATTTGGTTGTACCCGGAATACGCATCAAGGAAACTCATTAACTCGTGCCCGGCCGTTGTATCGATCATTTGATCGATGTTTGGCAGTAGGAACGAGTCTTTCGGGCACGCCTTATTCAAGTCCTTATAATCTACGACTACATTAGCTAGCCAGTCGGGATACTTTACCTCTCGGATTGACCCGATATTAAGTAAGCGAGTTACCTTCTCTTTGACGAATTTATTCCTGAGTTCCACAATAGGGCATTTCTTTTGTCTTACCGGAGGTATGTTGGGGTCCATACTTAACTTGTGTACGGCTACCTCCGTAAGGATACATGTCATATCCACATGGGACCATACAAAACAATCGGCATTAGATTTAAGAAATTTGATAAAGCCAAACCTGAGTTCGGGGTGTAGTCTTGTCCCCAAGTGGAATTTTCTTTCTAAAAACTCTTCGAACAGTGCAACTTGCTCAAGCTCTTCTGCTGTGGATTTTATTGAATCCATCTCTTTTGGAACCTGGAAATATCTCGGTACATGATAAAGTTTCGACGCTTCTTCCCCCGGGCCAACTTCGTCCGATTTTGGAGCGGGCACCGGTTCCTATAGTTGTTATGCCGTGTGTCCCTTTCCTTTGCTACTGGACACCGAAATTGCGTTCATCTCCCCTGCCGCTGGTTGGTCACCCCTTATTTATTTAACTCTTTCGGTTGTTGGAAACTTCAGCAATTGATGATATGTTGATGGCACCGCCTTCATCTCGTGCTACCATGGTTTTCCCAGAATAATGTTATATCCCATATCACCGTCTACCACTTCGAAAAGAGTTGTTTTCATCACCACTTCGGCGTTCGTGGGTAGCAAAATCTCTCCTCGGGTTGTCACACTCGCGAGGTTGAATCCGGCGAGGAGTTTTGTGGCCAGAATAATGCTTCCGTTGAGTTTAGCTTGCTCCTATACTCTCCATTGTATGATATTAGCTGAACTTCCTGGATCCACTAGAACACATTTAATTTTAAAATCTATTACATTTAAAGAAATTACCAATGCGTCGTTGTGCGGTAGCAGTAATCCGTCTGCGTCCTCCTCCGTGAAAATGATATCGTCTTCGGCGACTTCCCGGAGCCTCTTTCTATGGGTTACTGATACTTTCATCTTTTTTGCTGCCGAGAAAGTGACCCCGTTGATCTCGTTCCCCACGAAGATCATGTTGATCGTCTGACGCGAGGGATATTCCCCTGCTTTCGGGGGTTCCGTGTTATCCTGGTTACAACCATAATTGTTCTTAGCCTAGTCACTCAAGAATTCTCTGAGATGACCATTCTTTAAAAACGTCGCCACTTCTTCCCGAAGAAGTCGGCAATCCCCAGTCCGGTGTCCATTCATCTCGTGGTATTCACACCACAGGTTGGGATCCCTCTGGCCGGATCGGATCTCATCGACTTCGGAAATCATGTTTCTTTAATGTTTCTCATAGCGGATACCAATTCAACTACGCTGACATTGAAATTGTATTCTGATTGCCTGGGGTAGGAAGGATCTCACGTACCTGGCGCTTCCTTGTCCTGCAATGATCTATTGTTCCGACCGCGATCAGACCTTTTGCCGGTAGTGAATCTATCTGATGACCGGAAACCTTTGTTGTGGCCTTCTATCCATTCGTAGGGAAAAAATTGGCCCCTCGAAGACCATCTATTTGTGTCGAAGTTGTCTTTTGATTTTTCTTTATTCTTTGCCCGTCCCTTTGCCGACGACGGAAAACCAACCTGATCATCTTCGATCCTTATCTTTGACTCATACCGGTTGTGTACGTCCGCCCAAGTAGTTGCTTGGAACTCAAGCAAACTTTCCTTCAGTTTCCGGGAAGCGTCTGAACTTCTCAGATTCATTCCCTTGGTGAATGCTTCAGCCGCCCATTCATCAGGAACAGCCGGGAGCAACATCCCCTCCTTTTGGAATAGGGTAACGAATTCCCTCAGCAACTCGGATTCTCCTTGTGCAATTCGGAATATGTCGGCCTTTCGGGCATGTACCTTTCTAGCCCAGGCATGAGCCTTAAAAAAAGACTCCGCGAGCATTTCAAAGGAATCTATGGAATGCTTGGGTAGTAGCGAATGTCATGTCAAAGCTCCCCTCGTGAGAGTCTCTCCAAATTTCTTCAGCAAAACATATTCAATCTCGTGAGGATCTAGATCATCTCCCTTTATTGCCGCCGTGTAGTTGGTTATGTGCTCCTGGGCATCTGAATTTCCATCGTAGTTTGGCACGTCGGGCATTTTAAACTGCTTCGAGATTAGTTCTGGTTCCGTGCTTGGTTTGTATGGTAACTGAGTATATTTCTTTGTGTCCGGTTCTTTCGGCACCGGTGGTGCGCCCGGGATTTGGTCCATGCGGGCGTTCACTTCCCTCATGAACCGTAAGAATTCACTCTTGAAAGGATCGTTTTCGTTATTGGGACCAGATTTGCTCCCCCCAGCCCCATCGGAGCTAACTTCGCCCATCGAGGTGTTGTTGTCGACCCTCTACGTTGTTTGATTCGCAGGAGCGCCAAGAGGAGCCGACTCTCGTCTATTCGCATTATTCGAAGCCCCCGACAGCGCCTGCTTCAACTCCGTCATAACCTTATCCAGTCGCATTAGGTGGCCTAGAATGATCGCATGTTGTTCTTGTAGGACCCTTACCGCATCGATGACTTGTTCCTCTTTAGTATCATCGGGAGTTGTCTCCCAAACATGTCGAGGATATCGCCGGTCATGCACCGGCGTGGCATCATTCTCCTCGTTGTGGGTGTCACTGATCGAATCCTCGAAATGAGGTTGATCCCCTCGAACCTCGGGATTGAGCGTGTTTTTGACACCGCTATTTGCCATTTTTTATGATTTTTTCTAAGGAAAAATAATCAAAACACGTTATTAAAAGAGGCAAGGATCAACTTAATTACACGGCTGTCTAGGCCCCACGATAGGCGCCAAACTGTTTACCCGAAAAACGGTACAGTTGAATTTATACGTGATTTCTAGACAAGTGAATTAATTTGATCCTGAAATAATAAGATAATTGAAAAAATATATAACACTTAGCCTTGATAGGAAGACGAAATAACGGAAATAAAGATTCTGGTAATGAAGCCTCCAGGCGCAACAGTGATAAGAACAATAATAAGGACAGAAAATAAGAAGATAAAATTGTATAGAACTTTTTGTAGATTGTAGTCTTAGTTTGCCAGAAAATTCCTCTTTTTACAATGATAACAGAGCTCACTATTTATAGCTAGGTCTAGGGAAAGAAGTCCTAGGATTGTGCCTTTTAATGCCAATTATGAGGGCCATTTATGAAAATGTAACGGTGAACATAAATGTCAAATTACTTGTAACGGGCAACGTACTTAATGCTATAGAATATTCTCCACTGAATGCTACCGGGCGAAGAGTATTTATTGCATCCTTATGAGTGTCATTCCTTCCGGTATCAAAAGGGATAAGTGCCCTTGGTTCTACGTATCATTCTTTTAAGCGGCCACCTTGCATAACATATTTTACCCTATACAAAAATGGTATTCTTACAAAGATTTAGTGTTACTATTCTCAGTCAGAGGCGGAACTAAGATTTCTCGTACATGGATGCAATACTTTACTATTAAAAAAGGAGACAAAAATATATCTAGTGGACATTGTTCCCTATAACTCTTGGTAAATAACTCAACCTTTTACCAAGTACACCATTCAATCATATTGGAGCACGTGTGTCAACAGTTAATATTATACCAATTTTAGAAAATATGTACATAAAATATCTAATTTTACGGAAAGATCATGGGTTCATGTGCCTCATAATTAAACCTATAATTCGTCCCTGGACTCAGTTGTTATTGTACTACTTCAACAGATAAAAGCACTAGGCTGAATTCCAATTAAGATTAGAGGTGTTTATCGGGCGGGCTGGGACGGGTTGAACAAAAAAAAATCAGCCCGTCCGTTGTCAGACCGGGTTGGTTAGCGGGCTGGGATAACGGGCTGGTAGCGGGTTGGGAATTTTCGGGTTATTGTGGGCCCGTTCGGGTTCGGGCGGGCCGGGCTAGTGAAATTTTTTTTTTAATTAAATCAACGGTCCAAATAATTTTTAAAAAAAAAATTGTAATGGTAACCGGGCTAATAATGGGCTGCAGCCCGTTAACGGGTTAACGGGCTTAGCGAGTACGGTGCACCATTATTTATCCAAAATATGTTCGTCCAAAACCCGCCCCCCCGACAAACCCGTCCCCACCCGCACATTAAGCTACAGTAACGGGCTGACCCGGGTAGAAGCGGGTTGAAAACGAGTCAGCCCGCCCCGATTAACACCTATAATTAAGATACAGAGTATTAAATTCAAAATAAAGAAGAGTGAAGCAATAAGAAAAATAGATTTGATATTCTCCTAATTTAATATTTGCTTATAGTAAGAGTTGTCGTCGTCTGACTAAGGCGTCACGAGTTAAGACATGAGAACATTGCAAAAATGCAAGGTAAACTAAAGTATGTGATACGATTCGATTAATCCAGTAACTCAACCATGGTCACTCGGTACGTGGGACTTGTTTGAGTTTTTATTAGGCAAAAGAGGTAGAAATGACACCAAGTAGCTACTCTAAAAGGATGCTAATTAGGAATTAGCCACCGTATCCTGAATTTCAGTTTTTCAGTTCAATTTGAAGTTAAGATTTTTAGTTTGAAATTTCAGGGCAAAAATAAGTTCCAGCTAATCTCTAAATAGCATCACTGAAAGTAGCTAGTGCACTTGCCCCATGCGATGATATGATCATGGTGATTGGTATATTTGATAGTATTGCTTAGGTAAAAGAAGAAGAAAAAAAAAGGTAAAAATAGCACCTAATCAAAGTGATCCATTGTAATTATTTGTTTTGATAATTAAGGGGTCGTTTGGTTGATAGTTTGGAATAACTAATTCCAACATAAAATTTCGCATAAGATATTATAATATTTAGTTGATCACATAACGAAAAGGATAATCGCAACAAAATTTAATACAATGTTAGATTACTAAATAATACTTGCAAGATGAAGTTTATGAATTCACCGTTAAATATTTATAGTGTTTAATAAATTTCTTAATATAGAGGATGTTTATAGATATAAGTTCACATGAACTCGTATGTTATATTATGAATCCGGCCCTGCATTTAGGTATTATTATAAGCAAGATAAATGTGGAATAATATTATAAGGATGCTTATATTAACTAGCTTTAGTGTACGTGCGTTGCACGTGTGTACCGCGTCAAATATTTTAGTTATATTGTAGTTTATTATATGGGATCATGGGAATATAGTAGAAGAAATAGCTTGACAAAAGGTTGAAGCACAAAGTCTAATTCAATATGGAGACTGTCAAGTTCAACCAAGATTCACAATAAAAAATACCAAAATAAAGATGTATTGGTTAAACATTAATGCAAAATGCAACTACTAATTGTTAGTAGACTGTATTTGTAAAATAATTCTGGAAATATAAATGAATATAAACAGAAATGAACATAAACAGAAATGACATAAAACCAATTCGAGCACACTGAATTCACAGTGTTTCCTTAAGGAATTTAATCCCCTCCTAGTACCCAAGGTTATGGATTATTTCCTCCCAGGATAGAACGAATTACACACTGGTGTGCTGAAATCTGAAGAGATGCAACTCTTCAGAATGGCTGTTTATGCAAAACGGCCACAGCATAAATGCCATTACATAAATGGCCATTTACTCAACAATAAATAGGGAAAATAAAGAGGCAAAATTGAAGAGGGTAGTTACTTTTCTGTTACCAAAACAGAAAAACGGATTAATATTCTGTTATTAAAACAAATATTTAATAACATTTCTATTAATCAATCGATCGATCATTTGACCGAATCCGAAGCCGAAGCCGAAGCCGTAGCCGAAGTCGTAGCCGTAACCGTAGCCGTAGCCGAGCGAGCGATGACGACGGCGCTAGGCTTGCCTTCTTCTCAACTCTTTAAGAGCTAGAAGAAGAGCAATTGCTTATATACCCATAAAAAATCTCTTCCTCTTCAAATATGGGACAATGTCCATTTGCCAGGGGGGAAAACTTAAAATTTCACTCATAATTTTATTTTCCTCCATTTCCCATTCACCCTCTTTTTAAGTATTTAATATATTAATTAAATACAACAAAAACCCAACACTAATCGTGCAAGGCTTAGACGATTTCAAAGATGCAAGAACACTGCTTTATTTGGCCGAATCTGACTATGAGCCTGCCTTTTTGCTAGCTTTTTTATTATGCTGGTTCAGCTATTATTTCTAGTTGAACTATTTAAACACCTGAAGTTCATAATTCAATTAAAGATACATAGAAGAGAGAATGCCGCTTTAGAAAAAATAACTCTTTGATCTATCGGTTGACTCGGTCTTTTTTAACATCCTTGATCTTGATATATTTCCAGGAACAGAGAAGGAATAAAATAAGCAATCAAATCCGTCTGGACGGAGATTGTGAAAGCCCTACACTCGACGTACTTCTATCTTAAAGCATTGAAAGAAAGGTAGGCAGCTTTGTCGAGTTTCAGAGGTGAGGCCATAAGAAAACATTATGAAAGAAAACTGCTCACAAGACCATTGTGATCTTCGACTTAACTCCCAAAGGTAATCCACTTGGATATCCAAGGTTTAGCCAAGGCTTAGCTGATCAGGATCCCACTACTCGTCGTATTTTGGTTTTATTTTAATTTTATAAAAAATAGATTTTTTTTCATGTTGCTAATACGTGAATACAAACTATTAATACAAATGCGTGGCTGTAAAATATAACCACTAATATAAATATGTGAATGTAAAATTCAACTACAAAAACTTTTTGCTCAAAGTCAAAGAAAAAGAACATAAAAACCCTTAATTTGTTAACTGCTACTGAACAACAAAGTTTTGATGATGACAAATTGGAATTGTACTTCTTTTCTAGAAGTACTCGTGTGTACAATTCTAAACAGAAAAATAATTATATAAAAGTCAAATTATGTGTAGTTCCAAATCACAAAAGAATTATTAAAAAATAATTATATAAAAGTCAAATTATGTGCAGTTCCAAATCACAAAAGAATTATTAAAAAATAAAAACTCCTAAACTGAGTTCAAAATGCACGTGTTTTACCTAACATATATTTATAAAGAATTAATTTATCAAAAGTTTATTAACAAAAAAAAACTTATTTTATTAAATAAAAATCCTTCCTAAACCTAAAAGGAGAAATCTAAATATGAATGAAATTAGAAAACAAACGAAACCTAGTGTGAATTGTAAGAATTTAATATCGTTACCCTCCTAAACCTAAAAGGAGATATTTAACACTCAGAAATATACAAAACTTCCTAGTTCATTAACAAACAAAAGACGGAAAAAAAAACTAAACCTAAAAGGTAACTACTCCTAAATAGTAGGAAATCAATTAAAATAATTATTGTCAAATATTAGAAAAATAATCAAATGACTATTTTGCTCATAATAAACTCTATTTTAAAAGATTAAAAAAGGCTAACGACATTTCGCATAGGGCCTTGGTGCTTTTAATATAGTATAGATATAGATATAGATAATACAAAGATTTAAAGATCAAATCTTCCTTTTAAATTAATTAATTAATATATAATAATTTCTTTTATTAATAATTAAATATATCTTCAATATTAATTATGCATTAGCAATTCTTGCATTATAACCTGCATAATTAGTACTGTGTGTGATAAGGGTATTCTTCTATAATATTCTAAATTTTACACCGAAATTCTCATCGATCAAAAGCTGAAGCTCTCAAAAGACACGTGAGAACCATGGCAATGGCGGTTGGGATCGGAGAAGGAAATTCGGTCGCCGGCGGTGGAAGTTTATCGGACCTTTACCAAAGCTCCAGGCGGCTCTTACTCAAGTCTCGAGATGGTTTGGAGAGGCTCGAGCGTTTCGAGTACACTTCCTCTTCTTCTTCATCTTCCATCCCATCGTCATCTTCGAGCACCGCTATAGTCGATCCTTCGGAACAATCATTTGACGCCGTAAGGAAAGATATCGCTCAGATCCAGTCTCTATGCTCCGAAATGGAACTTCTCTGGCGATCTATACCTGCCAAATCCCAGCGTGATCTCTGGAAAAGGTACGCTTCATTTTCATTCTTTCAAGTTGAATTTTGATCTCCGACATTGAGATTGATTATTTGGTTTGCTTTAAAATACAAGTTATGTCGTATTGGAGTGATACGAGCGGAATGTATACGAGGATTTATATTGCTGATACAATTAGTTTGGGATTGAAACGCAGTTGATTGATAAGTTGAATTTGATGTTCGATGTTTGTGCGATTTATGGTCTAGTGTGGTTGATTTCTTCGATTAAGGTGAAAATGTTTGAAAATCTAGCTTGTTCAATAATTATAAGATCTTATCATCAGATCTGAAAATCCAGTGCATTGTGGATGAATTGTGTAAAAGTTTAGTGCCAGAAGACTAGGTATTTTGTCATCAAATTAAAGCATTTAGATTGAGATCCCAAGGTAAAGCGTCAGTTAAGGAGAAAATTTAATTTGAGAGATACAGCAATGCAAGTTCTATATGTAATGTCAAATGGAGTAAATATGGTCAAAACTGAGAAACGAATGACAAAGAATCCCAACAAATTCATGGCATCTGGATGAAACGAGGAAGAGAGGATGGGAATTGTTGAATGGAATGATCTTACCGCTTTCTTTAGCAATATGTAGAATTAAACTGAAAACATAAAAAGGTTATGACACTTGTAGCAATTTTTTTTTCTTCTCATAACAGAGATAAGGCTCAGAACCGCCTTGAAAATTCAGCTAACTATATTATGGATAAAGGAAACCAAATGATCTAAGAGTTGTGAATAGATGAATTCATAGAATTTAGACACTTGGTTACTATTTGATCTAAGCTATTTTAGCTTGTACTTTGACATTCTTTCGGGTTAATCCTTCAACTTAGCTAAGAATATGAAAATAAAGTATTCTACTCATTTTGCTGCTCTAACTTTTTCTCTTGTTTTCTCCCCCGAATATTTGCATCTGTTTTTTCCCTTTTGTTCTCCTTCTAAGTGTTAGGTTTTGTCTTTATTGTAAGAGTAGATAGAGCTAGCCGAAGTTATTTGTTTCACCGTTTGAGTATGTTTAAATTTGGAAGCTGTTTATTTACGGCTTCAAACTCTAGTTAAGATCATTTCCCGTGTAAAATTTGAGTCCTCAGAGGGAAACTGGTGAAGAGGCTTACAGAGGAGCTGAATCTTAATTATTTTTAAGCTGGCATAAATCATATTCTCCAGCTCTTCCTTTTCTTTAAATGCTGAATTTCACTTTACAGTTGTTAGTCTGCATCGCTCGGGGTATTTGGTTGTCCATTCAGTTGATGAGGTACACTTTTTTATGTGGAATATGAATAGGTTTGACATTAGAAATGTAGTCTACAATGCTTGAGTTACTGTGTTTTTGTCTTAGTAAATGAGGCTTAAAATCTCATATAGATTCCTTTTTGTAAAGTTCAGTGAACAACTTCGCTTGGTGTCTACTTTTGAATAATTTGGTGATTCAAGTATAAAAATCATTTTTGTAGATAAAGAACAGAAAAGCCACTTTGAAGGGACTTGAGAAAATTAATCAGTCCCCCCTTTTCTTTTCATCCTTTTAGGTGCCATTGAACTAAATGAATTGGAAGAATGTGTATCCACCCTTTCGAAGGATGGCTGCAGATTTAGATGGGTGACTTTCGATATTCTATGTTAGTCTAGGTTTACAAAGCTCTTCGTCTACGATAAAATTAGTTGCAGGCCACTCCTTGTAAAAAAAAAAAAAAAATTAATTTCATCCAAATAAAAGAAGAAGAAGTCAAGTCACTGGATTGTTGGAATAGCTCTTCTAGGATGACATAAGAGAAGCTATATATGCATATAGGGGAATTATGCAAAAATGGTCCAGAAAGCATAGTGGAGAAAGCACCAACTTGCAATAACTGATGTGCCTGTTTGCTGAATTATGGTGTGGCTGATTAAGTTGACTGTATAGCCTGGAAGTAAACAGAAGGTCATGCTTTTTTGGAGCTTCTTCAGTGCATGCTCAATGCTGTGTTTATGTCTTCCTTGTGCAGAAAAGTAGAACAAGTGGCTGAAGAAGCTGACTCTTTGAAAGCTAGTTTGGATAAATACAATTTAAGACATCAGCGGCGTATGCAAGAAGCCCGGGAAAGAGCAGAACTGATTGGGAGAGCTGTATGGCATTGTTTTCTTACAGGTGTTATAAAATTTTATTATGATACTCTGATGTTTCCTTCTAATGGATTATTTATTGTTTTAGAATGGTGATTCATCCCATGTTCTGAGGATTTTCGATGACGAAGCACAGGCGATGCAATCTGCTCGTAGGTCATCAAGAATGATGGAAGAAACCTTGGCAACAGGTGTGGCCATTCTGTCTAAATATAGTGAGCAAAGGGATCGTTTGAAGGTACTTTTCAACAGAGACTACTCCTTTACATACTGTACAGCATAGAAACTTGTTTTGTTTGTTACTGCCTTGATATGAGATTTAAATGCTGAAACATGCTGGGGATTCTTTTGCCTGGAAAGTGGAAAAATGATGCCTGTTTGGTGATGCCATTATGCTATCTTATCGTTCCAAGTTATATAACTTTTCACTAGATATATGTGGCTGAAAGACGGGAGGGTGAATAAGTCGATTTATATTAGCTTGCAGAAGTATGATTCTTCCTCCATGTTTTGTTTATAGAATTTAGAGATTGATAAATAGAAACAAAAAGAATTTAGAGATTGAACGGCAATATGATATAGAGATTTTTTTCTATTCGGACTTAAAAATAATTAAGAGGAATGGTTAATCGAGTTTTGCTCCTTACTACTAACTCTTTTATAGCAAAAAGAAGAAATGTGGTGGCAAAGCAAAAGTGTAAAGTAAGGAGAGCTAAAAACTCCTCTTTGTTTTAGGTTTCTGTTGTTCAAACTCTGGCTGCAAGTGTATTTTTCCAAAACTTTTGGGTCTGGATTCCTGGTTGAAAGGGGAAACTTGTTCATCTGACTTTGGGCCACAGAGCTTTGCTTTTTAAATCAACAGGGCCTTGAGTATTTTAAATCAACCCCTTTGCTAAATATGGAAAAGCTATACTATGTAAAGGAATACATATGATATAAGATGGTCAACATTAGTTATCACTTTTGTTAAAACACAATTTTTGTCACTATCACTGTTATTACTTCTAAAGTTTTGTGTCAGTCTCGAGCATTATGGTTAAACTGATGGTCTTTTGTTAAACATTGTTGCAGAGAGCTCAACGTAAAGCGCTGGATGTGCTTAACACTTTGGGCCTGTCGAATTCTGTTATGAGACTCATTGAGAAGAGGAATCGTGCTGATCGATGGATCAAATATGCAGGGATGGTCTTAACAATTGTAATCCTGATTTTCATTTGGAGGTGGACAAGATGATAGGTGCTATATCATCAAGGGGACTATTAAAATGAGCACTTTTTCTTGTGGTAGTATTGAGAGACAATGAAATTGTGAGAGTGATTTGAAAGGAATCAGAGAGGAATCCGACTTGTGTAGCCATTTTTAGCTGATGTGCAGATCTTGATAAGCATTGCAATGTAAATGTCAAAATGAACATCATTTTTTGGAAACACAACTGGTGTATCATTGATGTTATCAAGTTTATGTTGTATGATTGCATCTCATTGTGGTTAAAAGGTAAGCTACTGTCATTTCCTTCTTGGCTTTTAACTTTTATAGATTGAATCAAATTCTCAGTAGCTATACCAAAAATGAACCAATGTCAACAGAGGAGTTCCAGCGTGGAGCATCCAAGCGAGCAAGAAAACCCTATGGTTAAAACCTATATTCAATCCAGGTCCAACTCCGCAAAGTTTTGAATTTTTAAATTAGAAAAGATTCTATCTTTATGTCTTCTAGTATGCCTTTAGAATAACTTGGGTTATTATAAACAGGTGCCTAACGTATCAGGACATTCTGTTCCTACAGGGTTCTGTTAGTAAGCTACTGATTTTAAATCTTAGCTTGCTCCATTTTCTAATATTTGCTAGGACTAAAGAACTAAGGACAGAAAAATGAAACAAAAAATAAAACCATAAACTGCTTTTTCTGGTGACTTTGTAGTCCGATTCTTCCTAGGTAATCATATTTTAGTTGCTACTCTGTCTCTGCTCTGTTACGATTTGGGATAAACATAACCATCGAACTCCACATTCTTCCAATTCAGGAGTTTTAGCCTCTTGGAGGTTTAATAAGGCATTTATGTTAAAAAATGGAACTGCTAAAACCAAAGCTAGCACAGGAATGCAAAGAAGCTAAACAAAGGAAAACTAAATGAAAGTTGAGAGAAAAGATAAAAGAAAAATCTGGTTTTATTGATTTCTTCAATGTGTCCATACAGCCAAAAGCTAAGGAAACATATAATACATAGAGAAAGGATAAGAATGGCCAGTTGACACACAACAATATTCTCTGACAAAAGGATTCAGAGACGTTGTTTACCACTTCAAACTAAGTGAGGTTAGCTATCCAATTAAGGCTTCCAACATGAGCAATTGCTTGACAGGACTTGGGCATACTAGAAATGCTTATGATCTTCAAAATTTTCTCATGTATGCTATAGGCAACCAAAATCCCACCTTGACAATCTAGCAAGATGTCACCATTCTCAAGTATGCACATCACTTTAACAGTTGCCTTCTGCAAACTAGTCCTCCAAATGTCATATGATTGGGGTGACAAATCTTGACCCACAATTGGAGAAGCTCCAATATTGTACTCTTTCACCCAAGATTCTTTCTTGTTATACTCTTCCATGATCCAAATTTCCAAGTTCTCGCCATTAGAGGTTAATAAACACGCGCATAGACACCCTCTGAGTGAAGCCAGATGATAACTACAATGAAATAAGTTGACATTGAAGTCAGGTCGTGGAACTTCTTGAAATGTATCATTAAATAGGTCAAAGGAAACGATAAGGCGATCAAGGTGCCAGTTAAATCTAGTCACCCAATGGAGTCTTCCACTGACCAAAACACCAGGTGAATGATGAAGCTTGTAAGGTAATTCCCCTAAATTTCTCCAAGTATTGCTTCCTAGGCAGAACACGTGAACTTCTGAACGTGGAAGATCATGATCGTGTGTATTTACCGGAGACCAAGTTGCATAGTAGACATGAGGATAGTAGCCTATTTTAATAACCTTGTAATCATTAGTAGCAGGATGAAATCCAAAACCATAAACCACCTCATTCACTTCAAGCTCATGATTACAATGTGGCAACTTCTTGTGTTCTGTGGAAAAAGGATTGTATATGTACACAGCTTGATGGTCGTAGACGCCAGATAGACATAGCAGGCCTTTACATGATCCTACTACTCGAAATTTTGCCATGGATGCTGAAAAGGGAATCTGAATCTCTCTCAATGTGTGTTCATCATCATCATGATCAGACAGTTCAACAAAGAAAAGCTGCTCTTTCTGAGGATGGTAACTTTTAAAGATGATGCATGGATTGATCTTCAATGCACGAGTCAAGTGCAGATCGACAAGGCGTGAATCATGTGTTAACATATTCCACGTTTGGCATACAAACCTGAACTGAATGAGAGATGAAATAGGAAGCCTCGAAACTATGTCGAGTGCTATTTCATTTTGCAGACTATCCATCAGATTTTTGCTCTCACCTGCCGGCTTCCTTTCTCTTTTATGAATGGAGTCCATGAACAAAGTAATATCAGAACTAACAAAGCACAGAAACCTTTGTTAGGTATCCTCTCAAGACATCAGATCTGAAGATAAGTACTAACAAAGTAAGAAACTCAGAGATGAAGAGCACCTTTGCAGGTATAAGGGGACAAGAGTTGAATACAATTATCAATCATCACAAACTGACAAGGTGATTGAAACAAAAATGTTGATTGCGTTACTTTTTGTCCGCCTGGGAATTAGTATTCTAACTTCATGTCCCCATCATAAGTTAGCTGGACAATAAGTACATAAATAACAACTTGCATCAGAATATTCCTCATTTAAAACTGCTTGAGGTGTGAGAATCTGTTATCATGTAGCCTGGGAATTCTTTTGTTTTGTACAAGTAGCAAAAAGATCTATCATGACCCATCATTGCAAAAAATATATTTGAAAACCCTTAAATTTCCTAGATATATACACTGAGCAAGTATGCAAATACATTTTACTAGTCATGAAAAGAAAATAGAAACATTGGATCAGGTGGCGATGTCAGAAGCTAGCATCACATGAGGACGCTTGACAATCCAAGGCGTGAACCAGTAAACCTCTCCGATAAAATCTTCATCCAACTGTTGTGTTGCTACAATCTAGTATTCCTGAGAACAGTTGCCTAAATCAGACAAAAAGTTTACATCCTTGAGCGGCCAACACAAGAGAGAGAGAGAGAGGCAGACAGAGATTTATGTCAATGTCAGGAGACAGGATGACCATTACCAAGGAGAACAAGCATAGACATAATAACACATGAACAAAAACTGCAAGCGGAGAAGGATATCATTGGCTCGTCAAGATACTGATTAGGCAGTTGCCCAACTTGTCTTGAATTCCCTTACATCTTATGAAAGTCCAGAGGCTTATAAAAGATCTCAGCTGAGATATTAGTTTGTTGCCCAGTCACTCTAATTTCTGAACGACATGTAATCCTCCCAACACTACTTCCTTCGACATCTCCCCTAACTTCCCACCAGTTTCTTCAGCTCAGTTTACCCAAACACGCAATGGAGGATTGGACACAGCAGTACGGTTCTTTGCGCAGGACTCCTCCAATTTCTGAATGACATGTAATCCTCCCGATACTGCTTCCCTCGACATCTCCCCTAACTTTCCACCAGTTTCTTCAGCTCAGTTTACCCTAACACCCAATGGAGGATTGGAAACAGCAGTACGCTTCTTTGCGCAGGACTCCTCCAATTTCTGAATGACATGTAATCCTCCCGATACTGCTTCCCCCGACATCTCCCCTAAATTTCCACCAGTTTCTTCAGCTCAGTTTACCCTAACGCCCAATGGAGGATTGGACACAGCAGTACGCTAGGTTCCGCAATGGAGTTTCAGGGAGGAGGGGGTCATGGCATACGATGCTTGGAGAACTGGGGCAGAAAAGGCAGATGGATGAAGTTGCAGCAGGAGGAACCTCGGGAGTTTTTTGGATCACTAACATGCCTCCTTAGATTTAAAAACTGAAGTGTCCTTTATGTGACCTACAACAATTGTTTGAAGCCACATGAGAACCGCCATGAAATCCTTTTGATGTGAAGCCACCAAAAGTAGAATTTACTATATGAACCATTGACTCAGTGTTTTAAAGGCTCCCCCAGTATGCGTGCACCTTCTCCATATACAAAGTAGATCTGTAGAACTACAAAATATAAGTCCCTTTCAGTCCTGAAAGATCATTTCACACTAATAAATAAATAAATATGCATACACCAGATAATATCTTTTATTTTTTATTTTGGGCCGGGTGTCCGAGTCTCTAAGAGACCCGACTAATCCCGGGGGTGCACGGGCCCTCGGCAAGGAGTTTCCCGCAAGTGCACCACGGTTAATTCAGGTTTTACCCAGTCCGATGGCCCTCAGAAATTGTTTGCATGCATACACCACTCAGAAATTGTTTGCATGCATACACCAGATAATATCATAATCATTTGCACAACCAAAGAAAGAATCAAATTTGCCAATATTTGGCAGATATAGGATGGCGGAGATATAATTTTTTGATCATCGCATCTTACAAGAAGAAATGTCCCATTGACCAATTTCTAGACAATCTTCTTCTTAGGTAGGACTATCCCTAAAAAAACATGACAAATACAAATAACTGTCTAATACCCTTACTACAGCTTTAGTGTTAACATCTACAGGAAAACATGTATATTCATATAAATTTCAGCTTATAGGAGTCCACACTGTATGAGATGGAAAGAACAACACCTCTACATATCATCAATTAATCTAGAAAAATGTTTCATTAAGGTCAGTTTACTCTTTGATATCACTATGAACACAGTTTACCTGGATCAACTATCATGTATGTTCCTCAGTTTCATCTTCACCGCTATCCAGTACAGAACCAACTTCTTGAACAACATCAGCAGTCGAATTTGCCCGCTCTACAAATCTATCTTCTTTCCCGACTAAAGCCAGGCTCTCGAAAAAAGGCTCACCATGAAACGAGCGATTGGTGCCATGGACTCCAAGATAGCTTATGCTTATCTTCTTGGGGTTGTATGAAACCATTCCTACCATTCTGGCAGAAATCAATAACTCGCCGTGAGTCCTAAATCCCACAATATTCCTGAACCCTCCTCTCAAATCAATATTATGAAGTCTACTCCAAGACTTCACCACACCATACTCTTTCATCACCCATATCCAGCAATAATCACTCTGCCAAAACTTTTCATACTCGACTAGCGTGAGCGACGTGCCCATAACCATCACATCCAATTTCATCACATTTCTCTCAGCAACACTATCTGGCAAACTTATTTCACTAAAATTTTCAGTTCCCACATGAAATGCTACAATAAAGCTATCATCTCTATTATTACCGACGCTGCTGCTGCTGCTGCTACTACTACTGTTATTATTATTGCTACTATCACCATTACCATCATCATCATCATCACTCGAATTAGATGCAATCCAATGAACAGCGCCATTAAGATAAGCCGAAACAGAATGATTCTGATGCAAAATATACGAAGGACCCACATCAGAAATGCTCCTCCATATCCCACTACTCAAAGAGAAAACCTCAATCCCAGGTGGAACCAAGAATTTAACTGCCCTCAATTTATCAAGAAACTCAATAGTTGGTGGAAACTGCAACTTATAATCCTCAGTAGCAGTACTATTATAAAGAACCCTAACAACTTTATAATCATTCTTCACAACATCAAATCCAAACCCATAAATACAAGACCCACGTCCATTATACCCTAAATTAGGCCTGGGCAACTTCAAATGTTTACGAATTGTAGGATTCCATAAAATCACTGTATCCGTATATTTATCATAATCATCAGAAAGGCAAATAAGACCATTACAGCAACCAACGATTCTTAAATACTCACTACGACTCTTTTCAGGGCATTTCAGCTCTAGATATTCCTGGAACGAATCAACATCCGGGGAATCATTTTCATCTTCATCGTCGAAGTGTAACGCGTAACGTTCGACCCTGTCGAACATGTTGTAGTGACGAACGAATAATAAAGGCCGGCGATTGGTGTTGCTGATGATTTGGGTATTGTGATGTACAGAAATGAAATTAGGGTTTGTGATTAAGGAATACCATGATTTGCATACGGTTGTGCAGTGAATTAGAGATTTTATAGGTAGTTTTGATAGAATTTCGACAAGCACATCCTTCGGTAGATAATCTGACATTTTATTTTCAGCTTACAGAAATATTGACGTGATTGAATATCAGTATATGTGAGCTTTTTGAGCTAGGAAATGAATGAATTAGAAGTAAAGTAGCCCTAGTTTTTGTTCTTTGGTGGAAGATGACGATGAGGTTACCGGAAACGTGCATAGCCGGTAGCTGGGAAATTGTTGAGTGCTCATCTCAAATTTAAAATAATTTAATTTTAAACTTTTTATTCTAAAAAAAAAAAAAAAAAACAATTGTGCTAGAGGCAATGCTCCATAAATTAGGACAGCAAATATTAATTTTACACACTTAATCGAACTTTTTGCAGTCAATGAAATATTGAAAATTGATACTTAAGTTAGATTCAATACTTTTATCAAAAGTATATCTATAGTAGTAGTAGCAAAATGAATAAAAATAATTATTATTTATTTATAGTGCTATAAAAAAATAAGTTGGATAATAAACTTGTTAAAAATGGATCAAATATGGATAAAATCCATATTATTCACTTAAGAATAAATAACCAATGGGTTTAACTTTTTTGTAAAGAATCAAATTTGAGAGACTAGAAATCCTCCCAAAAGTGATCATATTCAATATGGATATATCAATATTATTGCCAGTTAATCAACTTTTTATTCGTATTAATATTTTATTCATTTTTTTTGCATAATCCGTTTTGACCCGCACATATCCGACCCAACCCGGCCGTTTGCCGCCAGTATACCAAGCACGCCTAGTATTTGTTCCGTATTTTCCATGTCGATATTATTAGTAGTAGTAGTAGTATTCTTATTATTATTGTTGTTATTGTTGTTGTTGTTATTATCATCATCATCATTTTCGTATTTTCTTAGACTTTCATTTCTATTACTACCTGTTACTTTTTTGTGTTGCTATTTTTATTACTTTATTATTTTATTGTGGTTACTAAATTTTTTTATTTCAACATAACTTCTTCACTATTTTTTTTTTCAAACCTGGTTTGAAAAGTTTTTGAGGCAAGAATTTATCGAAAATAGCCTTTCTATCTTCACAAAATAGGAGTAAGGTTTACGCATGCATTATCCTTTCCAAATCCTATTTTGTGAAAATATACTAGTGAGTATTGGTATTGTTATTATCCAACACGCCTAGTGGGAGAAATATATAGTACTTTAATAGATAACCTATATAATTAAAAGTATTTCTAATGGACGTATCTGTACTCTTGAAATGAATGATCACCACTTTATTTTTGGTGCAAATAGTTATATATTTTGATCAAAGGATGCATTCTGCCAATAATTTCATATATGGACCTATGAGATTGCTTAGCATGAGTTGGAGCCAATATTGACACAGATTGTTATGGAAACACAAGAGCCAGTTATCAAAAAGCCACGTTTACTTGACATGAAGTTTGTTGTGATTTGTGTGTATAATGCTAGATATATTAAGAAAAAAAGGGTAAAATTATATGTTGTTTGGAGTATTCATGCACTCGAATTGAGTCTCCACTTATTATTTATGTATAAATTTCTACCTTTTCATGTTTTTAGTGAAATTCAATTGATATAAATATTATGGTAGATATCTATTTTGTGATGGTCTTGAAATGCATATGCTAAATTTTGGAATAACATATTTGACATGCTTATCCAGAAAAAAAAATGTCTGACATGCTTATCCAGGAAAAAAAAATTATTTGACGTGCTTATAGTGATCTATTATTCCATGCCAAATTTAAAATATTTTACTGACAGAATATATATAATATAAATTGGATTTGATCGATCATATATATACTTGAAACTGGTTACATAACTTTTGATGTCTCTTGAGAGAAACACATAGTAATACTTTTATGTACTATGCTTGGCAACAGAAAATATAAATAATTTATGTTTTATGAATTCTCTAAAATTTTCATATTGAATACTATAACTTACTTTTTGAGATACCTTTTGTTTCCTATGTTAATGAATTTTAACAGGAAATATGAAGTATATTTTTTCCACATCCAAAGAGTTGGAATTATTGTGGAGTTAATTTCAACAAGTTACGTGGAAGAACACAAATCTACCTTTAGTTAGTCTCAAGGAATAGTGGCAGCGACGATAAATACAAATAAATTACTATTCCGCTAAAGTTTCATATTTGATTATATGCATAAATTTTTCATTAAGAGGGTAGAACTTTATTTTTAACTGTCTCATAGCTTAATTTGGGTAGTAGAGCAGTTGTGAACACTCTTGATGAGATTGCATGTGTAAGTAAGAAAGTAAGAGGCTGCTTTCTATGGATTTAATGGTGAATCCTAGAGCACTTGCTGAAATATGTGATTGAGCGCAAGCGCCACTATAATAGACCGAGAACTTGTGTATAATATGAATTTGTTGTTCATATTCATTGTAAATTAAGGTTCAGGAGCCAATTAGCTACCTTTAATGATGTGCTAGACGAATACGCAATATCGTCCTTCTTTTGTTTTAAGTCCATGTTATTTAAATGATAAATGAGAAATTATTTTTTATAAACAATAACATACAATTATTTAATAATAACATTACTTTTTTTTTAAAAGAAGAAGGAGAGAAATTGAAGTATAATTGCTTTTTCATTAAAGGTTGTTTCCACTAACTAATATTAACCGTTGTTGCCTGTGAAATTCAAAGGGTACATCTATTTAAATACTTACTCTTGTAGTGAATTAACATGGATTCAGTAGTCTATTCTTCTTCTATAGCCATTCCTTTAAAGATTTTGTCAACTTTTCTCCAAAGCCAGTTTTCTTAGTTTTTTTTTTTTGGTCAAACAATAAAATTTTATTTAACCAAGTATGAATATGTACATCCACTAGTTCATTTTTGACTCTAGAACTAGTCCTCGTCTTTGTAACTTTTTATGGACATTCCTTCTACCAGTTGGATTCTATTACAATATATACTTATACTAAGTTTGGGTATGAGTTTGCATTTTCTAATATCCTTTTCCATCTGCTTCTATGTTGTCCTTTACTATACAATTGGATAACAATCTCCCTTGATCTAAGTCCCAGGTCTCTTTGTTATTCTTGGAATCTTCTGGCATTGCGCTCATCCCAAATATGATAGACACTCGCGACTAGCAGCCATCCTAGGACCTCTGCATGAGCTTTGTTGCTGCACTTTTTGTTTGTTATCCTTTCAACTTCCTCCTCCCAGCTTCCTACGTGACTGTTTTCTCCAATCCAGCGTAAGAAGGAGCTCCATAGTTGTCTTGAGTATTACATTCAAAAAACAGGTGTGAGTGTGTTTCTTCAGCAGTAGACACACATAATACACAGTTCCTAGGAACTTGTATTCCCTATTTGGCCAATCTATCAGTTGTGAGTCTCTTCTGCAGTGTAAGCCATAGTATAAACTGGTACTTTGGCATAGGACATGGTCCCATATTGAGGCACTTCCATGCAACTTTAGGATATTGGGGACTCAGATGCAAGTATGCTTTCTTGATGATGAACTTGTCAGCTTGCGTGAACTGCTGCATATCTGTGTAAAGGTCATTATGTCCATACCACTTCCTTCCGTCAATAATTTTTCTAACAAGCCAACATGTTTGTTTAGTTGTCTCCATCTCACTGATGTTTCTTCTCTTTATGTAAAAGTTGTGAATCTATCATACCCATAGAGTATCTTTCTTTGATGTGATAGCCCAGAGTAGTTTGGATATGGCTACTTTATTCCATGTTTGGAACTCGATTATGTTCAAACCCCCAGCTGATTTTAGCATACACAGCCTCTCCCAAGCCACTAATGCTCTTCTTGATGTTGCACATTGACCACTCCACAAGAATGTTCTACATGTACTTGTTATCAGTTGGATTACCTTTTTTGGTATCAAAAATACTTGAGACCAATAGGTTTGAATCTCGAACAAGACACTCTTGATTAACTGCACTCTGCCACTGTGTGAAAGGAATTTAGTGGTCCAACATCTAATCCTGGCAATCATTCTCTCCACCAGAGGCATGCATTGTTGAACAGTTATTTTCTTGGATGAAAGGGGAACACCAAGGTATTTGAAAGGTATCTCACCAAGTGAAAAGTGCATTTCAGCCAGAATTTGATCTTTCAGTTGTTGTTCTACCCCTGTTATATATAAAGAGCTCTTTTCCATGTTCTCTTTGAGGCCTGATACTGCTGAGAAATATTCAAATGCCTTGAGCATTAGTTGAATAGATATTTGATCTACTCTGTAACACATGATTAAGTCATCTGCAAAACAAATATGGATTAGTTTTATTTTCCTACACCTTGGGTGATGGTTGAAATTGGGGTTGTAGTTCAGTTGTTTCAGAGATCTATTCAAGTACTCCATTGTTAGTACAAATAGGAATGATGACACAGGATCTCCTTGTCGAAGTCCTTTTCTTGCTTGGAATTTAGGAGTGAGGCCTCCATTGAAGATGATAGAGTAACTGACAGTCAAGACACACCCCATGATGATATTAACAAATTTTACTGGTATTCCAAACTCGAACAAGACCATTCTCAGGAAATCCCACTCGACAGTATCATATGTTTTCCTGATGTCTACTTTCACTAGACACCCGGGAGAAATTCCTTTCCTACTATAACCTTTGACTAATTCATGGGCCACAATGACATTATCCAAGATGTTCCTTCCTGCAATAAAAGCTGATTGCGATGGCCCCATAATTTTGTCCACCACTTGTTTAAGTCTGGCAGTGATCATTTTGGCTATTAGTTTATACAATGTTGTGCAGCATGCAATAGGCCTAAATTCCTTGACATAGGTGGGGTTGGGACTTTTGGCACCAAGGTAATGGTTGTGCAGTTGATCTCTTTGAGAATTTTATCAGTCTCAAAGAATTGCAATATAGCCTTACTAATATCTTCTCCCACTATGTCCCAATTTGCTTTGAAGAATTCAACAGGGAATCCATCCCCCCCTCCCTC
>NW_017673380.1:70506-89548 GCF_001879085.1 Nicotiana attenuata
CCCCCCCCGGGGGCTTTGTCAGCTGGTAAATCATTTTGAGCATGAAGTATTTCCTCTTTCATCACTGGCTTGATCAGACCTTGTTGATCCTCCTTATTGATGCAGTATCCATCCTTTGCTATGGCATTATTTAGGCATGGAATTTCACTGGCCTTAGTACCCAATAGTTCTTGGAAGAATTTACTGAACTCTTGCTGAACTTGTGCAGGATCAGTTAACATTATTCCTTGATCATTACATATTGATGAAAATGATTTTTTGCTTGTCTAGTCTTCAATTGTGCATGGAAATATCTGGTGTTCAAGTCCCCTTTTGCTAACCATACAGCCCTAGGCTTCTGTTTTAGTACATCCTCATGAATTTTGACCATTTTTCTAATTCCAGTATCATTCCTCTCTCCTCTTGTATCAAGTTGGAGTTGTAGAGGTCTGATTTCAACAGTTGCTGAGTGACCTGTAGCTTTTCTCGAATGGCCTCTACTCTTTTCTCTAGGCTGTTTACTTTTTTATGGATATGTTTTGTGTTAAGCTCAATAAGCTTGAGATTTTTACATACTCCATACATAGTGTAACCAAGGATTTTATGTTGCCATGTAGACTGGTTTACTTCCTTGAAAGCCTGTTCTTGAAGAAGAACATTGAGTAATCTGAATAGTCTTGGAAGTACTTGCTTGACTCTCCTGGTGCTAACTATGATTGGGGTGTGATCTGAGCACCCTGGGTTATGATAGACTGATTCCAAGTGGCCATATGTGACGACCCGACCAGTCGTCACGTGAGTTACCGCCCCGTTTTCCCAATTTTCTATTTCTTTATGCTTCATCATCAGTGTTGGGTGTGAACGAGTTGATTTAGATTGGTTCTAGAAGGAAATGAGACACTTAGTCTCTTTAAGGAATGTTTATTTTGGAAAAGTCAACCGGACGTTGACTTATGTGTTAGAGGGCTCGGATATGAATTTTGATGATTCGATTAGCTTCGGGGGATGATTTGTGACTTAGGAGTGTGATCGGAAGTAAATTTGGAGGTCCGGTGTAGAATTAGGCTTGAATTGGCGCAGTTAGTATTTTGGCGAATTCCGGTTGATAGGTGAGATTTTGATCCGAGGGTCGGAATAGAATTCCGAGAGTTGTAGTAGATTCATTAGGTGATTTGGGATGTGTGCGCAAAATTTCAGGTCATTCGGAGGTGTTTTGGTTGGGTTTTGATCAAATGCATGTTTCGGAAGTTTTAGAAGAACTTAGGCTTGATATAATTTGATAGCTTTGGTGTTGTTTGATGATTGGATCAAGTTTGAATGATGTTTTAGGATGCGTTGCTGCTTTTGGTTGAGGTCCCGGGGGCCTCGGGATGATTTCAGATGGCTAACGGGAGGTTTGAACATGGAAAAATGTTGCAGAAATTCTGCAGTCAGTGCAGCAGGTAATTGGCCTTCGCGAACGCGTGTGGGCCATCGCGTTCGCGTAGAAGGAATTTGAGGGCCAGGATTTTTGACCTTCGCGTTCGCATTGGAGGACTCGCGATCGCGGAGGGTTAGGTGATCAAGCTTCGCGTTCGCATGAATAGGATCGCGTTCGCGTATGAGGGGAAGGCCGAGCATCGCGTTCGCAGGGTTAGTCTCGCGTTCGCGTAGGGCTAATTTTGGAAATTTAATATTGTGCTTCGCGTTCGCGAGGCAGTAGTCGCGAACGCGATGAAGGATCTCAGGGCTGGACAGAAGGGTTTTATTAAATATTTCATCCGCGAACCAAGTCTTATTTCCACCATTTTTGAGCAACCTTGAGAGCTTTTGGACGGGAATTGAAGAGGATTTCGAAGGGGATTGATTGGGGGTAAGTCCTATGAACAAAAAACACGTTTTAATTGTGAATTTAGACTGAAAAACCAAGGAATTAAGGAGTTAGAATGGAGGTTAGGGCTTGAACTTAAGAGAGTTAAGAATGGGGATTTGAGGGGTCATTTGGACTCCGATTTTGGTAATCTTTATATGTATAGACTCGTGCCGAGATAAGGAATCCGTTGATGTTAAATTTTCTGATTTTCGAGAAGTGGTCCCGGGGCTCGGGTTTTGCTAATTTCGAGATTTCAGCTATTTTTCGATTGTTTTCGCTTGGGTATTATTCCATTGGCATATTGTGACGTATTCGTTGTGGTTTTGATCAGATTTGACGCACGAGGAGGTCTATACGAGAGGCAAGGGCATATCAAGCTAGGATTTTGGCCGGCTTGAGGTGAGTAATAGATGTAAATGTTGTTCTGAGGGTTTGAAACCTCGTGTTTGCACATCGTAGTGCTATATTGAGGTGACTTGCATGCCGGGTAGCAAGCGTGGGGTAGAGCACCGTTGGGGATTGTGACTTGGTCCGTCCCGGTAGATGAATATACTGCGTATTTGACTGAAATTTACTTATTATTATTTTAATTGAGCTGATTGCTATATTTGGGCTTCGTGCGAATCGATTAAATCCTTCAGGGATTGTTATTGCTGGTTTCTTACCATTTCTATATATCTTTGACTCAGTCCTGGAATTTAATATTGTTTTGCAAACTCAGCCACTTTTCTCAAACTGAAAACTTGTTTAATATTTTTTTTAAAATGAAGTTTGGACTAAATATTTCTATATTAGTGTGCCCGAGAGGCTTATGTGGTTTTGGATTGAGTATGGGATCGGGCTGTGCGCCGCAGCGGTATGATATTGATATTGATATGAAGCCGAGGGCCTAGTTGATGCCACAAGATGGCTTATTATTGCGCTTGGGCCGTAAGGGGCCCCTCCCGGAGTCTGCACACCCCCAGTGAGCGCCGTCGACGATAAATAAATGGAGCGGGCTACACGCCGCAACGAGTACTGGAGAGTACCGGTCTATGTGTTGCATTGCATATTTTGATTGTCATTTACTTACTTATCTGTTGTGATATCTCTATAATTGTTTTCACTGATTTATTGATTTTATGCTACTAGATTCAAGTTGCTGTATTTATAGAATTACTTTGTGCCTATTCAGGATTTCTTATTCTCAGCCTTTATTTATGTTTATTACTCACTGGGTCGGAGTACTCACATTACTCCCTGCACCTTGCGTGCAGATCCAGGTACTACTGAGGCTGAGTGAGGACTTCTCTGCCTAGCATCACATTTGGGAGTTTCAAGGTATCTGCAGTTGACGTTCGCAGTCCTGATCTTCCTTCTATCTCATTTATTATATTTCCGCATTTCTAGAGAACGATATGTAGTAGGTTGATACTCATGTACTAGAGGCTCAGACTTGTGACACCGGATTCTTCGGGCTGTGTAGTTATTTTATATTTTGGGATTTTTGCATGTTTAACTCTATTCTCGGATTTTTAGTATTTTGACTTAGTAATTATCTGTGTTAATTAATTCATGCACTGGATAAAATGATTAAGGTTATTTAATTGGTCGGGCTTGCCTAGCAGTGTGTTGGGCGCCATCACGACCGGGGTTGGGGTCGTGACAAGTTGGTATCAGAGCCTAGGTTACTTGGTCTCGCGAGTCATGAGCTAGAGTCTCGTGGATCGGTACGGAGACGTCTGTACTTATCCTCGGGAGGCTGCAGAACCTTTAGGAAAACTTCACATTCTTGAAACTCTTGTCGTGCGGCTTTGTTGAACTGAAAACTAAACTTCTTTATTCTATTCTCTCACAGATGGTGAGGACACGAGCTACCGGACGTGACGGACGACCACCAGTGCCACCTACTGAGGCCGCCAGAGGCCGTGGACGCGGTCGTGGCAGAGGCAGAGCAGCCGGGGCAGCACCTGCTGATCCACCAATTGCCCCAGCTCAGGATCAGGCTCCAGCTGTGGATACTCCAGCAGCACCTATTCAGGCACCAGCTGTGCCTATCGTGATTCCGGGTCTCCAGGAGACCTTGGCACAGATATTATCAGTCTGCACTGGCCTGGCTCAGGCAGTTTCAGTCACCACAGCAGCAGCAGCTACTTCACAGGCCAGGGGAGGCAATCAGACCCCCGCTGCTCGCACACCTGAGCAGGTGGTACAGGGACTACAGACACCAGAGGCACCTCCAGCTCAGCAGGTTGCACCAGCTCAGGGCTTCGTGGTTCCAGCTCTGCCAGACGATGAGCAGCATCGTCTCGAGAGGTTAGGTAGGCTCCAGCCTCCGACATTCGGTGGTGCTGAGGGCGAGGATGCCCAGGGTTTTCTTGACAGATGTCAGCGTATGCTCCGTATGGCAGGGATCCTTGAGTCGAGTGGTGTGGCATTTACTACTTTTCAGTTCACGGGGGCTGCTCTTACTTGGTGGGAGGACTTTGAGAGGCGTAGGCCCGCCGGTGCAGCACCTCTGACTTGGCAGCAGTTCTCCGCTCTCTTTCTGGAGAAGTATGTACCTCAGTCCCGTAGGGAGGAGTTGCGTAGGCAGTTTGAGTGGTTGACACAGGGGGATATGACAGTGACTCAGTACGAGATGAGATTTTCACAGTTGGCCCGTCATGCTACTTGGATGGTTCCGTCATATCGTGAGAGGATTAGGAGATTTGTGGATGGCCTTAACTACCATCTCCGTATTCTGATGACTAGAGAGAGAGTACTGGGTGCTACGTTTGAGGAGGTGGTGGATATCGCTCGTGAGATCGAGTCAGTTCGCCGTAGAGAGCGAGAGGAGAGGGAGGCCAAGAGGCCTCGTGGATCGGGCAGTTACAGTGGTGCTCCTTCAAGGGGCCAGTTCCAGCAGGGTAGAGGTCGCTCTTTCAGGCCTGCTCAGTCGGCCCGTCCAGAGTATCGTGGGGGATCTTCAGGCCGTGGTCATCATGGGCCTCAGCAGGGTCAGTCTTCACTCAGCGCCCTCCCAGCTCAGAGTTCATCTCATGCCCCATCAGCTCAGGGTTCTTCTGCACCAAGTGCATCTGCTAGTCACTCCGGTGCAAGGGGTTCCCTTCAGACCCCATCTCTAGTACCGGGCAGCTGTTATGAGTGCGGAGAGTTTGGTCACATGAGGAGGCAGTGCCCTCGCCTTCGTGGCAGACAGCATCAGCAGAGGGGACAACCCTCGACTTCTGCTCCAGTTACTTCATCACCCGCCCAGCCAGCTAAGGGTGGAGATCAGGCAACCAGGGGTCGTCCCAGAGGTGGAGATCGATCAGGCGGTGGCCAGGCTCGTTTCTATGCTATGCCGGGCAGGACAGATGTCATCGCTTCAGACGCTGTCATTACAAGTATTGTTTCAGTCTGCCACAGAGACGCCTCAGTATTATTTGATCCCGGTTCTACCTATTCATATGTCTCTTCATATTTTTCTCATCATTTGGGTACGTCCCGAGGGTGTCTTGCTTTACCTGTTCATTTATCTACCCCGGTGGGCGATACTATCGTTGTAGACCATGTGTACCGGTCATGTTTGGTGACTATTGGGGTTCTGGAGACCCGAGTTGATTTATTGCTATTGAGCATGGTGGACTTCGATGTTATCTTGGGCATGGACTGGTTATCTCCGTGTCATGCTATTTTAGACTGTCATGCTAAGACAGTCACTTTGGCTATGTCGGGCGTACCGCAGATCGAGTGGCGTGGTGTGACTGACTACGTTCCTAGCAGGGTGATTTCATTCCTAAAGGCCCAGCGTATGGTTGGGAAGGGTTGTCTTTCATACTTGGCGTTTGTGAGGGATGTTGAAGCTGAGACTCCTAGCATTGATTCCATCCCAGTTGTGAGGAATTTCCCCGATGTGTTTCCTGCAGACCTGTTGGGCATGCCGCTGGACAGGGATATTGATTTTGGTATTGACCCGGTGTCGGGCACTCAGCCCATCTCTATTCCGCCATATCGTATGGCACTAGCGGCGTTGAAAGAATTGANTGTAGTTATTTTATATTTTGGGATTTTCGCATGTTTAACTCTATTCCCGAATTTTTAGTATTTTGACTTAGTAATTATCTGTGTTAATTAATTCATGCACTGGATAAAATGGTTAAGGTTATTTAATTGGTCGGGCTTGCCTAGCAGTGTGTTGGGCGCCATCACGACCGGGGTTGGGGTCGTGACACCATAACTATCAAACCAATTACCATTCCTAAATGCCCAATCGTTGAGGCTGTGTATTTTGATCTGTGCATCTCTCTTGTTACTTCATGAGAATTGACAACCCGTTCTTTTAAGTTGCCCAAGACCAATATCTTCAATGCATTCCTGAAAATCCTTGACTTCAGCTGGTTGAACTGGAACACCATTCTGCCTGTCATCTACTGAGAGTATGGTATTGAAGTCCCCTAACACAATTCAGGGATCAGTTATGTTATAATTCAGTGCTCTCAGTCCATGCCAGAGGTCCATCCTTTCATTTATGGTATTCAATCCATAAACAAACGTTATCTGACTAGCAAATGGAGACCCCTTATCTTTAACTAAGCAATGAACAAATTGTTGCCTAGATATTAATGTTTGTACCTCCACTTGTTGGGGCTTCCAACACACCCATATTATGTTGGGTTTGTTATTAATAAATAATAACAAAAGAGGTGTGAATGGAAAATGGTGGGAAAAGAAATGGAGGGAAGTGAAATTTTGAATGAGTTCATTTCACTTATGCTCTTTGTCCCTCATTGGTAGAAGGAAAGAAAATCATTGTGTATATAAAGAGAAGCTCATCTTTTAGCTCTTAAAGAGCTAAGAAGAAGGCAAGCCTCGCGCCGTCGTCGTCGTCGTCGCTCGCTCGGCTCGGCTTCGGCTTCGAAATTCGGTCCGACCTGTTTTTCTTTCCCGGATTATTTTAAATCCATTTTCTATTTCCCGCAATATTTTGAACAGCCATGGCTGTTCTGAAACCAACAGCTATGGCTGTTCTGAAAGGTTGCAAATCTCTTTAGAAACAACACCAAGTTGGCTATAAATATACCTTCAAATCCCAGAATATTTACTTACGAAATTTTCTGATTATCTTCTTCTTTTTCTTCTGCACTAAAATTCCAGTGTGTTTTGCTGCCATCGAGTGCTTCGCTGTTCTCGGCGTTTTTGGTACCAATACTCCGGTGAGTTAAATCGTTCTATCCTGGGAGGACATATTCCAAAACCTCGGGTACTTGAGGGGAATAATTTCCTTAAGGACACACTGTGTATTCAGTGGGCTCGATTTGTTCCTACAATGTTTCAAAAATTATTTTGAAGTTCGAATACTGTTTTCAAAATTTGTTTCTACTAACTTTCTGTTTCTGTTTTTTCAGAAAGATTACTGTTTTATTTATTTACAGCAATACAGATTGATAACATATTCTACCATTTGAAGTTTGTGTATAGTCTGTAGCTACTTCCCATTCGTTACCCATTTTCTTCTTAATTTTCTCAGCCTTGTTGGCTTTAACTTTAGTCTCAAGACATCCTATTAGTACTACCTTATTTGTAAGCAGAAAGGTCTTGAGTTCTTTCTGCTTAAAGGGCTTGTTAAGCCCCATTATGTTCTATGAGCAGAAAATCATGGGGGGGGGGGGGGGGGGGAACTTCCTTGGAGGGCTAAGATCCTTTGTCGTTTTTGGGGTGACTACCATTGGTTGAATTCTCAGAGAACTAAATTGACTCTGCCTCAATAGCCTTTCAATCTTCTCACTATTTTCATATAGCTGACTTTGTCCCTCCTGTTCTGGGATGATAGCCAACTTTTTCTTTCCCCTGCTCTTAGCCTGATGCACCTGATATTCCATATCTTCCGATTGTGTTATTGCATCTTGTGTAGCAGCTAATGTTCCTACCTCCTTTGTTACAACTGGTTCAACCTGTTGCTCAGCAGCTGTGGCTGGTTTGGTAGGTTATTGAGGTGCTTTCACTCTCCAATCCATCTTTTGTTTCTTCTTGTGCAGTTGCTGCTTTTCTTTATCAGTTTGTGTTGCCTTCATGCCTTCACCATTGCGATGCCCTATACTCAGGCAGCTCTGACAATATAAGAGCCTCCATTCATATTCAATGGTCTGCAATCTGTACTTGCCTCCTGGTAATTCAATTGGTATCTCCTCTGGAAGTGCGAGTGAGACATCCATCTCAATTAGTATGCGTGCATAGGACACTCTTTCGCCGTTAGCTGTAAGTTTATCTGTGCAAATAGGCTTCCCTAAGCAGCTAGCTATCCTACCTAGGCTTCCTGCCGCCCAGTATTAGATAGGCAAATTAGGGAACGTCGCCCACATAGGAATAACCTGAAGAGGCTCCTTGCTCATCTGGAATTCTGGTTCCCATTGTTTGAGAACTATTGGCCTGTTGTTAAAGGTGTATGGTCCATTTTGAAGCAAGGTCTCCTTCTCTTCCTCAGAAGTAAATCAAAATATAAAATAGCCTTCGTCATGTAAGAATACCTGTGGAGTTGTGACAATATTCCAAACTCCATATACAAATTTCAGCATGTCCTTGAAGGCAGGGTTCCCCCAATTACATAGCCAATTAGTGTTGATTTCCATTTATGGCGCTGTTCTTCAACTTCCTTCTGGACTAATTGGACTGTCTTCACTCCGTCTTTCATAATCGGAGGAAAATAGTCAAGCTTCAACCCTAATTGCTGAGATCTGTTACATTTGACAACTTTAGCCGCTGTAGGTTTTCCTGCTCTCGAAACTGTAGAAAAGGTAAGTTTCCTTGCAGCTGAGGAGGTACCTTCATCTTGTCCTTCAGGGGTAGCAGTTTCAACCGGTAGCATACCTTGCAATACCGTTGGAGCACTACCCATTCCTGTTAACCATTGACCAAATTGCCTTGGACCTAAGTCCTGGGGAACTCTGTTTGTTGGTGCAATTAGTCTATTAGGTTCTTCATGTGTTGTAGAAGGAGTTGACGTCGCCGGATTTTGCTTATTCCGTCGAGCCATAGGTGATAGCGCACGTTAAAAAGCCTTGACTAACATGCGCAGGCAGAGCTTCTCTCTCCTCCATTCATATTCAATACCTTATTCTTCTATTCTCTCTTTCATCTTATTGGCTTTAGTTTTTATGGTAGAAGATACTTGAACCGTGTGACTTTGAATATTTCTACAGTAGATGTTATATTCTAGGGTGCTTTTTTTTTCAATCATTTGACCTTGGCAAACGAGTCACCATATAAACGATCCACATTAATCATTCAAACAAACTTTTTTTTCCTTTCATGTATATTTATTTGCTCAAAACTATATTTTAATAAATTATTTTACAACACTGTTTACTATAAGACGCGATATACACGTGCAACGCACGTGCCGAGAAACTAGTTATTATAAAAGCATGAATAAAATGTCGGTTTACAAAAATAACCTTATAATCTTAAGCATAATAACTCATAATAAAAGGACATAAATGGAATTTTAGATGTAAGCCTTACAATCATATTAGTTTTAGGGCATAGAGGGTGTTTGGCTAAGCTTATAAGCTGGTCAAACTGGCTTACAAGCACTTTTTGGCTTATTTACGCGTTTGGTAAAATTAAAAGTGCTTATAAGTTAAGTGCTTATAAGCCAAAAATAAGCCAAAAGTCGTAAGTTGGTCTCCCCCAACTTATCAAATTTCAGTTTATAAGCAGTTTAAGTTTGACCAAAATATTTACTATTCTATCCCTAAAATACTTCTTTTTAAAACAAAACTCTTCGTATACCCAGTTCTTCAGCTGCATATTATTAATTTCAGCACTTTTATCCAAACACGTAACTGCTTATTTTTTAAATCAGCTTCAGCACTTAAAAGTACTTTTCAGCACCTAATGCTTATCAGCTGCTCTAAATCAGCTAAGCCAAACGGGCTCATAATACTACACGTTATGAATCCTACATGATTACCTTTAGGAATCTTATTAGTATAATTACTTTGGGGATGACTAATTCATATAAAATTGAACAAGTAAATATCTTTAGTCATGTAATCCTATTATTTTTAGGATATACTTCTTAAAAATTCCTATTATTAATTTAATTTGAAAACGTATTATAATGTCCTATTACTAATTTAATTTGAGAATGTATTATATTGTCCAAATTTATTTAGAAAAAAGAGAGCATGTATTATTATAAATGCATAAATACAATATTAATATACCAAAATAGCCCTAAAATATTAAGCGGAAGAACTCATAGGGAAAGGACATAACTGTAATAACCTAGTTTTTGTACTACAATACCTTCTATGCTAATTTTTAATATTTAAAATTATTAAAATTTATCTATTAAATTCTTATTAAAAATATGTAGGAAGGGTTAATAAAATTAATTTCATAAAATCCTCCATATTGGCAATACATTACCACTCCATAATGTCCAATATCAATCTATATCCATATCTATATTATTATAAAAGCATGAATAAAATATTGGTTTACATAAATAACCTTATAATCTTAAGCATAATAACTCATAATAAAAGGACATAACCGAAATTCTAGATGTATGCCTTACAATCATATTAATTTTAGGACATAATACTACACATTAGTAATCATATATGATTACCTTTAGGAATCCTATTAGTATAATTACTTTAAGGATGATTAATTCATATAGAATTGAACAAGTAAATATCTTTAATCATATAATCCTATTACTTTTAGGATATACTTCTTAAAATTCCTATTACTAATTTAATTTGAAAACCTATTATAATATCCTATTATATTGTTCAAATTTATTTAGAAAAAAGAGAACATGTATTATTATAAAAGCATAAATACAATATTAATATACCAAAATAGCCCTAAAATATTAAGCGGAAGAACTCATAGGGAAAGGACATAACTGTAATAACCTATTTTTTGGACTACAATACCTATATGCTAATTTTTAATATTTAAAATTAATAAAATTTTGTCTATTAAATTCTTATTAAAAATAAGGTTTAGTAAATTTAATTTCATAAAATCCTCCGTATTGGCAATACATTACCACTCCATAATGTCCAATACCAAGAAAAAATTAAAAGTAAAATTAAATGGACTGCATAAAGAATTAAAATTGAGAGAAAGATACCCCCACTAATATATTTTTATATTATATTTGAACTATTTTCCTACTAAGATAATATTTTCTTAATCAATTTTTTGTATAATATTGAAAAATACTCAATTATTAAATAATAACCTAAGAAAATATTTAAGAATTAAGTGTCAGAAAGAGAAAAAAAATAGTTGGTAACAGTCAATACACTAATGATTCTACAAACATAACAATCTAAAAGTGAAAGGTCATATTAATCTTTTACTCTTTGAAAATAAACTTTATGGTGGATAAAAGTATAATTAAAATAAAATATTCAAAATAAGAGATGAACTAATACTAAGATCTGAATCAACATAAAATAAATTATTTTTATATTAAAACCAAGTAATTAAATCTTTTAATTAATTATTTAGCAAGAGAATCCAATTCAATTATTTTTTAAATTTATCACATGAGTAAAATTCTTATTCAAGCTAAAAAAAATCTTAGGGTACATAAATTTATTGCATAAAAAAAAGCGTTAGAACACAAAGTAAAAAGGTTAGTATATTATTAAGAATCAAAATGCTATACAAGTGTCTGAGGGAGCACAATCAAAGTTAAATCCTAATCAAGAACGAGCTTTCAAGACTATATTATAAAGAGTCGACTCTGGTATAACGGGATTATTCTTTGTAGATGCTTCTGGCGGAATGGAAATAATATTTATATGTCATGCAATACTAGCAAATATCATATTAAGAGGCATGACACTATTAGCAATTATAGCAAGTGGTATATCAATAACGATTTTATTGTGAGGCCACCCACTTTAGATTTGTTATACCTTTTCAAACAACTTAAATAACCATCACAAATATATCAAAGCAGAGCAATGATGCTAAATTTATAAGGAAAGCAAAATTGATAATATGGGATGAAGCACTTATGGATAAGTGTCAAACAATCGAAGTTCTAGAGATATATTGGATATTAATAAACCGTTTGGTGAAAAATTAATGGTTTGGGAGGTGATTTCTGACAAGTACTACCAGTAGTTCCTAAATCGACAAAAGGAGAGACTGTAAAAGCTACCTTGCTAAAGTTATACTTCTTGCCTCAAATGAAAAAGATTGAACTGACAAGAAATATAAAGTAAGAACAGATCCAGTATCCAGTGTCTTCTTGCTTCGTGCGGAAACGAAGAAGAGCATCCAATAAAAGATGATTTGGTTCTTCCTGAACACTTGGTTATCAATTCCAATGGTAATGACAGTGCATTTAATAAGAGAAATATTTCTATCATTAGATTAAAACGCGATTTGTGAAAATCGCATGATAGAATTAAAAAGATATCCTAGCTAGCAGAAATGAACATATTGATCAACTAAATAAAATGTTGATTGCAAAATTTTATAGTAAAAACAAAATGTTTTTCAGTTTTTGACTAGGCAGAAAATGATACCAATAATTACTACCAAGAAGAATACTTAAATACTTTACCAAATGATCTTCTACCATACATGTTTGTTGTCAAGTTTATTATTTCTTATGTATGTTAGTGTCACCGTATATATAATAGACTAAGTTAAAATTGATCTTCCATTATATATAGGTTAATTTTGAAAAAAAATGTGCCCATCATCAGTGGCGGAGGCAGGATCTCCACGAAGGGGGTTCAAAAAATTTTTTTTGTATGTAGTGGGAATTGAACCCATGACTTTATGTAGATTTTGAACACCCTTGACCACTAAACTACGCTTTTGGATTGCATTAAGGGTGTTCAAAACTTAATATATAGAGATAAAACACAAATTTTGCCTTAGATATACAGTGTAATTTTTCGGCGACACCCTTGCGCCCCCTAAATCCGCCCCTGCCCATCATGCTACTGAAAAACTTAGATACACCGAATAGCTTATGTAATAGCACACATGTGGTATATAGAAGTTTTAACAATAACAGCATACATGCAAAAATTATGATATTGGTCAATGTGCTTCTAAGTATATGTTTATCCATGAATTCAACTTTCGTCTTCCGAAACTAAGGAATATCTTTTTAAATTTGTGTGAAAATAATTTTTAGCATGTTTATGTTTTTGAAATTGAAAATATAATAAATAAAGCACAAGGACAAACATTATATACTGGACTATATTCACCGCAATATATTTTCTTGCACGAACAACTGTATGTTGCACTCTCAAAAGGGGTATCAAGATCGACAACAAGCGTTCTGGTTAAGGCAAAGCAACCAAAGCATTATGAGGAAACATACACAAAAAAATATTATCCACAAATAAGTGTTCGTTAAAATACCATTACATTAAATACTTTTAAACTATAATACATAATTATCTAACTAACATGACAAAATTGATCATTTGTGTAAGTTATGATGTTCTTTTATTTTAAATTCATGAATTATGCTAATGTAAATATTTTTCAGTATTTAGATGATTGTTTTATTATTAAACATAAAATTTTAATTAAATTTTACTGTTTCTCCATATAAATAAATGTTTAAATTATCACGTGCTATTATTAACGTGTAACGCACGTTCATAGATACTAGTTACTTAAAACTCATGGTTAGTGAGCATGCCCTTATATTTTTTCCACTTAAATACCGGGACTTGATGCACGACAGAATTTAAACTCGTGACGTGCGCCTAACAACCACATATCTAATGCTATAGTACTTCTGCCGTTGAACCAAAATAAATCTGTACTGGGTCTTACAATGCAAAGTATTCATATTCACACCAAAATATATGTTACATTTTAATATTCAACAGTATATAAACTATTTTACTTACAACACCAAGCTCAACCTATTTTCAGCACCTTTATTTACAAAATATTACACAATATCCTACAGCTTTAACTAAACTTGACTCATTACAGAACACTTGTACAAGTAGGAAAACCTAATCATCAACAAAGAATTTTCATTGTAGAGCCTAATCTAAACTGATCTCATAATAGCCACAATTTACTTCCTAAACTCAACTCCCTACTCAGGTGAAATTAAAGGGAAAAAAATGGTTCAGAATGAAAAAACCAACTATACTTCACTCTCATGGCTTGCATACCTGAAGCTGCCCTTCTCAAACTTCTACGCTATTTACATCGTTTTCTATGAGATCACCTGAAATACAGGATACATCTCGGGACCTACAGAGGAAAATGAGCATTTTGGCACGAACCTGCTTCAACGGGGTTAGCAAACTGGCTTCAAGTCTCAGGAGCTTTACAGAGAAAAGGTGTAATATACATATGCAGAATAAAGTCTCTTCTCTTATTGCCTTCACGTGGGAGTTGCCGCATGATAGAATAGTCTTTGTCAGCGATTGGTTGCAGTCCGGGAGTATCCATGCATTATTTTCCGTACCTACTGGTTGTTAGCCATCATTCCTGCAAATGAATGGACGTCAGTACATGTGCATGGGTCGAGTAAGTATCACCGAAATATGTATACAAGCACACCATCGAATTCCTGTCTTTTTTTCATGCATTTCCAGAGGAGTTGAAAGCTTTTGCATAACAAATCTACAAAGGAATGGGGTCCTAAACAGATGTTTACTTCAATATAAAGGTCTACAAATCAATCTTTACAAAGTAGAAAAGTTTCACGAAGGAAGAAGACATTTCATTTGATATAAATAATGTTTAAGATGCAAAGGAAGAAAGTCCATTTATTTGATAAGGAGGCAGGAAGTTACCACAAAAGGGAAGAGTAGACGTTTTTCGGATGAGCTGCTAAATCATCCGCAGCAACAGTGGGAATCGGCTGTCAGACATCTGACTGGCCAAAGCTCCGTCCTCTGCTACCAACAGAGGAATCCGTTAGATATCCAAATAACTTAGGCCCTTTATCCCGGAAACAAGTTAACTAAACCATCATTCTGGACCTCAAATGACGCTGCTGCACGTTAACAATGTCCTAATCAACCTGACTCAAAGAAGCGTGCCACTGCTGAATAAAGTTGTCCTTCTTCAAACGGTTTTGATACATAATCATCCATCCCGCACTTCATGCACTCTTCATTTGTTGCTTGAATTACATCTGCTGTCATTGCTAATATTGGGGTGTGCCAATGAGCCACTTTGGCAGACATGCTGGGAAGTAACTCACCAGAATCGACTTTTTCGTTGTATTTGTTTTCTAGACTGCGTATTCGTCTTGTCGCTTCAAACCTGCATACGGAGATAGAGATCATCGAAGATGTGCTCGTGAATTAGGTGATCAAATATTTACAGACTCGCTTGGTGTTGGCAAAAGGTGATTCCTTTTTTCTTTTGGGGGGGGTGGGGGGGTTGGTCGGGGGGGGGGGGGGGGGGGGGTAAACTTACAACTTGCTCAAGTTAAAGTCCATTGTATGATCAAGACCTCTTCCAGAAAATGTTACAGATAAAAAGCATACGGAAATCTAGTTACAAATTAACCCAATCGAACCATTAAACTCATTCCCCAACGAAACTAGAGCTAGTCCATTCAGCTACCAACTTATCTATCTCAGCCATACAAGGACGCAGAAAATCCTGTGCACTTCTCAGTTCTCACACAATGTTGGTGTCCTCCAAGTAGCTAATTATAAGCATTTTAAGCTAACACAAGGCAAACCCCCCACCCCCACCCCAATATGTTCTTCACCTACACACTCAGCATCTGCATAACTTCGCAAGAAGGAAGAATTAGAGACAGATTAAGTTACTTACCCATCCATTTCAGGCATTTGGAGGTCCATAAAACAAGCATCAAACTTGTGTGGTGGATTAAGATGTGCTAGAGCAGCCTTTCCACTGTCTACACAGGTCACTATCGCCCCGTACTTCTTTAGAGCACCTTCTGCCACTCTTCTGTTTACAGCATTATCGTCTACCACCAATATATGCTTGCCCGTCAGCAGACTTCCAAGAGTTGAAGGTTTTCCTCGGGTTACTTGCTTCTTGTTTTGGTAGCCAATGGCTTCTTGAAAGCATGTTATCAACCCACTCAATCGCAGAGGCTTTGCTAACACGTAATCCACAATACCAGCTGATTTGAGCTCATCTCTCTCCATAGTGCTCATACATAACAGACAGATTTTTGGATGCTTTCCCAAAGCAGTAGTTGAGCCATTTGGTCTGAGCTCTTTCAACATATTACAAAGTGTAAGAGAAGTTTCCTTATCCCAACAATCATTGTCAACAAAAACCACAGCTAAATGTCCCAATGCACTGCAAAACAAGCAAAAATTCAACTGAATGAATCAATAACGCCAACATCATTAAATAACAGCACTTTGAAGATTTACATCACTCATTTAGTCAGTTGTGTTACAGACCAAAAACAAATAAATGAAAATGCTCCCTTTCAATGACTTAAAACTTTTAGATGCAGGCAGTTCATACAACTCAAATGGTTCCAAGTAAGCAGAAGTCCTAGGTTCGAGTCTTTCACTCATCAACAAAAAAACTTCTACACGCTTGGCTCAAGCCCGCACATCAGGGGTTGTCTTGCAGATTTGAAATAACTAGATAAACATATCGACTCTCTGATAGCTTAAGCTTTTAGTGTAGGGAATTCACATAATTCAACAAGTTTCAACTTGGACATCTTGCAGGTTATTTGACCTGAATTATGTTACAGATACTTTAGTATAATATACCCTACGTGCCTAACTTTCCAGAATAAGTAATCGGAGGTAAAAGAAACTCAAGATGGGTAGTGACAATGTTGTGATACAGTAAAGACTATTTACCCATTCTTTAAAAGGTAAAAAGTTTCGACACCATATTAACTGAAATGCATGGATGGAATTTAGAAAGACATGTTAAATAGAAGTTCTACTTTCTATCTACTTATGCATCTGACACTTCAGACCTCTATCAATTTTGCCTCTTATTACCTAGTATTAGAGTAACTAGAGAGATATGAGCATGCCGAACGCATCGTTGAAGTTATGTTGACGCATATTCCCAGTCTCTGCAGATGGTATCTTGTGACCTCTGCCCGAATGCTTTTATCATCAATTACCAATGCTCTTAAACCACGAAACTCTGAAACAGCTGGATCGTACTGTTGCCGTTTACGCTCTAATGAACCTTCTTCTCCTCTTGCAAAGGCAACAGTGAATGAAAATGTACTCCCTGTGCCAGGTTCACTGAAAAACCCGATTTCTCCCCCCATGAGGTCCACCAAACGCTTGCTAATGCTCAATCCTATACCTGTTCCACCATATGTTCGAGATGTTGAACTGTCAGCCTGCATAAAAGGTGTGAAAATAAGGCCTTGTGCTTTAACAGGAATTCCCACGCCAGTATCTTCTACGGTCACTAACAACTTGATCTTTCCCACTTCTTCCTCTGTGCTGCGCAGCCTATCAAACTTTTGCCAACTTTGCCATCTGTCAACTACAGGAAACCCACTTAAGGTATTCCAAGATGCATTTGACTTTTCTTGAACAATGGTTAAGCTTTGTTTCAAGACTTCATCCGTCACATCATGAGGGTTGCTCACTTCATCAGCTAAATGTACCGTGACAAATATGTGCCCTTTGTCATTTGTGAACTGCAATATGAACAAGTAAGATCTTAGTGAAGTAAAAGTGATGAAACAAACAAGAACAACTACTACTACGCCTCAGTCACAAACAAAGTTGGGGTCGGCAATATAAATCCTCATTTCTTTCATTAAGCTCAACTCATATCATCATCATGCCCAAATAAAACAAGAGTTGTAGTGAAAATAAGTTAAATATATATATATATCAATAATAGTAATAATTAAAAAAATAGTAATAATGTTAAAAGTAATGAAATAAACATACTTATCAAAAAAGGTAACAAAACAAGCATTTCTTTCGTGAAGAATAAATAACTATGAACATAAAAATCTCAAAATAAGATTTTCTTTCCCTCCTAACTTCATCTTCACATCTTGTAGGTCCCTCAGTTTGGGACTGGATAAAATTCAACGTCATAGCTGTTTCGTAAGATATGTAAGAACAAAATGTAGAAAGGGACTATTTGATAAAGCTGAAATCAGAGGACTGAAGTGAATTTTATATCAGTTAATGAACTTTAAATCAGAAAATATTCACTTATATCACTGGTGAACTTGAATTATCTCCTGCAATGAATAGATATTAAACATAAATGCAAAAACTGATGCTTTTTGAATGTTTAGCACATTAATATTTTTACTCTTTTAAATGTATGGAAAAATTTTATATACTTGGGGTGTGTTTGGTATGAAGGAAAATGTTTTCATGGAAAATGAGTGGTTTTATCACTTATTTTCCCTTAGTTGGTTGGTGAGCATAAAACTTTTTTCCAGAAAATATTTTCTAGTGTTCGGTTAGAGAGTATAAAATATTTTTTGGAAAATATTTTTTTATGCTATTCTCCTCAATCCACCTTCCCAAACATCCTCATGTTTCATGTAAACCCCCCCCCCCCCCCCCCGACTCTATTTTATTGAAATTTGAGCTCGATAACCAAAAAGAAAATACTTTTTTTTGGTTGAAAAAGAAAGTATCATTTCTACAACATGAAAAGAAAGTATTCGTTTTGTTGAAATGAAAGAAAATACTTTTCTACATCATGAAAAGGAAATACTCGTTTTGTTAAAATGAAAGAAATTTAATTTCTCTACATCAGGAAAAGAAAATACTTAGTTTGTTGAAATGAAAAAAATACTTTTTCTACATCATTAAAAGAAAGTACTCGTTTTGTTAAAATGAAAGAAAATACTTTTCTACATCGTAAAAAGAAAGTACTCCTTTTGTTAAAATGAAAGAAAATATTTTTTCTACATCAGGAAAAGAAAATACTTAATTTGTTGAAATGAAAAAAATACTTTTTCTACATCATGAAAAGAGAGTACTCGTTTTGTTGAAATGAAAGAAAATACTTTTCTACAACCATGAAAAGAAAGTACTCATTTTGTTGAAAATTTGTTTTTTTCTATTTCAACAAAAGAAAATACTCTTTTTGTTAAAATGAAATAAAATACTTTTTCTACATCATTAAAAGAATATACTCATTACGTTTGAAATTAAAAAAAAAAGTACTCTATTTACAACATGAAAAGAAAGCACTCTTAATATTATTTGTATTTAGGGTGGGTGATGGGCGAGGTTAGAGTGGGTGGGGTTGGTG
>NW_017673380.1:89568-125871 GCF_001879085.1 Nicotiana attenuata
TGGGTGGGGATGGGGAATAGGGTGGATAATGTTGAAAAAGAGTTTTAGGGTGGACAATGTTGAAAAAGAGTTTTAGGGTGGATAATGTTGAAAAAGAGTTTTGGAAAATGTTTTCCGTTCTTTTGATAGGGAAAATATTTTCCTCCAATTGGAGAAAAATGAGTTTTTCCTCCAATTGGAGGAAAATGAGTTCATGAGGAAAATGTTTTCCAAAATATTTTAGCCAACCATACATTAGAAAATTGGAAAACATTTTTCGAAAAATATTTTCTTTCGTACCAAACACACCCTTATACTAAGTTATTTTAAAATTATTTGTTAAAATACATCTATATAATCGTCCAAAAATGTTATTAACTGATAATTTCAACATGTTGGCTTTAGCATTCTAGTTTATATATTATTTGAGAAATGTTAATTGGGCATTTGATGGATGGCCATTTTCAGATTCAACAAGCATTTTAAGTGGCACAGAATGAATAACGTGATCTTCTGCTTCCATTATCAAACAAGTATGACATCTTATCATTTAAAGCATTCAATATAGGTACTGAATTGGTGGATTATCAAACAGCCCCTTATCTTTCTTGTAGAATCAATATCAGAAAAGGTGAACCAACCTTAATTGAGTTTCCAACTAGATTTGTAATTATCTGCCGGAACCGTCCTGGATCTCCGATAACAACTTCTGGGACTAGATCAGAAACATAAACAGCCAACTGTTTCCACGAAAATAACACAAAAACACAATGCATCAATAATTAGCTAGAGCAATGACAGTAACAAAACACACACACACACACACAGAGGGGATCGAATAGAGTATGTGTTATGATATTGTACCTCAATCCCTTTTTTATGAGATCTTCCTGAGAAGAGTGATGAAACATTATCAAGTACAGCACGGAGATCAAAAGGAACGGCCTCCAGCTCAAGCCTTCCTGATTCAATCTTAGCCTGATCAAGAACCTCATTAATCAACGATATCAGATCTTTCCCACTAGCATGAGCGGTTTGTGCATAATCCAGTTGCGTAGGGTCAAGGTTTGTGTCCATGAGCATTTGAAGCATGCCTGTACAAATTGAAGAACTTGTTATCAATATCTGAGCATATATGTTAACTAGAATATCCCTTTTCCAGCTCCCTTTCTGTTAATTAAGTGCAAAGTTGTAAAATTAAAGCATGTTAATTACCTAAAACACCATTCATCGGAGTCCTGATTTCATGAGAAACCGTTGCAAGAAACTGTAAAATGAAGGAAGGAGGTGAGTAGAAAAGAAAGGGTCTTCAGAAGATGAAAAAAAGAAATGGATCTATTTTAAGAGGATAGGAAATTACTTCAGAACTATGTTATCATGAAACGAGTGAACGCAGTGACATGACACCTAGAAAGTAAAACATAATCTGATTCATTAGGTAGATCAAACCTGAGATTTTGCTATATCGGCAGCCTCAGCACGATGTTTGAGTTCCATCATTTCTTGATACTGACCCTCAACTTCGACGATTCGGTTGATGGCAGCATGGAAGATGTGACCAACAAGCAGAGTGATAACGAGGACGCCAACAGATGCAGCTATTGCTGTCCAGGGCGGAGAAGGTTTCTGCTTGAACCTGTGATAAAAGTAGAGATAATTTTAAACTGGTAACACATTCATGGAGTTAAAGTTTACGTGTAAGCGGACACTACAATTATGTGACCTGCAATGCATCTCGTGCTTCCTTGCTGGATCCCCAAAATCAAGGTTGCTAACATGCAGTAATCCCGTGTCATTCTCATCCATGCCGTACATTTGAATTGGAGCAAACTTGTTAGTTGTATCATAAACATTTACCACAATAGTTTGCTTGCTTGCAAGCTGATGCAGAAGCTTTTCTACTAATGATGGAACATCGTAGGAAGCACCAATGTACCTTTTCAAAGCAAACGCAAAATGATTGAGAATTTAGGGATAAAAGACTTGAACACCACAAGGACAACATCAAGTGCTGTACTAGTAAATCCCAACTTTCTGGCGTGGAACTTACCCAACAGTAGCATTGATGCGTTGCACTGGGGTAGCATAAGGAGGGAGATGAGTATTATAGACCGCAAATGTAAGAACAACACCAAGGTGATTGGATTTCAATAGCTTAAAGGGTGACGTCAAAACCCCCTTGCCAGAAGCCCTCGCTCGCAAAATGTTCTCACGGTCTTCCTATAAACAACAACAATATACTAGCCTCAAGAAATAGCAAGGAAACATAAGCACATAAGGAAGTTCCCTACAACTTGCAGATTGAGAATATAGGCTTTTACACACAGACCAGAAAACACGGAAATATTGATACTTACACATGAACGTCACAAGAAAGACAAAGGCAACATGTTCAAATGGAGATATTGATTTAGGGAAATCTCAAACAGGACATCATAGATGCCTAAACAGTTACACCTTTGATCAATGACATACAAGTTTGTCCAAAAGCATCACTACTAGAAATTTTCCCTATGGCAATGGGCTGGACTAGGTGGGAAAATCCATTGAGGGCAAGGTGGGGCCCAGAATTTTGTCAATTGATTGTTTTTTTACTTTTGGCATGACTATTTGCTTCCTTAAACCTACCGAGGATATGACTTTGCTCCAACTTACCGAGGACATGACCCTCGATAGAAAGGTTTGGAGGTCGAGAATTAGGGCGGTGGGTTGATAGGCAGTCTAGAGTTTAGCCTTGTCTTACCCGACACCAGTAGTAGTAGTAGTACTAGTCGGGCATTTTCCTATTCCTAGTACCTTGTTTTTATACGGTGTGTCATTATTTTCAGTAGGATTGGCACTTTTCTTGTAGTTTCGTATCCCTGGATCTCTGTTATTACTCGTATTATTTGCTTCCATTGTCTTATTACCTTGTTGTTGCTATTGTTTCTCTATTACTTTATTTTTACTGTTCTTGGGTCGGGAGTCGTTCGGAAACAGCCTCTCTACCTTCATAAGGTAGGGGTAAGGTCTGCGTATACACTACCCTCCCCAGACCCCGCTTGTGGGATTTCACTAGGTTCTTTGTTGTTGTTGTAATAGTTGATGTTAAATAGTTTTTATTTAATAGAGAAAACTTTACTTTCCTCCAAAGGATAGATGAACACGAGTAAAGGAAAAACAATATTATACAGTGGAAATATTACAAAAAGGTATAGTGAAAAACATATAATAAAAGAATTGGATTTTCTTTTTTTTTTTAGGAGGGGGGGGGGGGGGGGGGTTAAGCATTAAGAAAATTAATTAAAAACATTAAAATGGCAAAAGGAGAAGAAAATCTAGCACAACAGGGCATCGAAGGACGGGGTGATCGGTAGCAGGTGAAGCTTTCACCATCCAAAGCCGCCCTCACCCGTTGTCATCCGTATTTATAACCCACATACCGGAATAATCTATCTAAGCCAGTTTTACTACTAGAGTATGATATTCAATAAACTAGTAAAAGAGGAAGAAGAATTTTTAACTAAGAATGCACACCTTTCCTGACATCATATCAATCGAGACGATATGGGAAACAGTTTGTTGTGAAAATATGACAGGTGCATATTCATCTTGATCAGGAGCAGGATCCAAGTTTGCAGGGATATAATCTTGCGCTAAAGTTTGGTCCTCGGATTCCATTTTCTTGATTGTCCACCCATGCAGCTTCTCAAACTCTTCTCTCTCTGAGTGACGAACCCTTAAAGCATAGGCAACACCACTTGTAAGTGGCCTCTCAAAAGCTGTTCTCTCGGTATATTCTTCAAAAGTTTTCTGTAGAACACAAGAACATAATATCATAGTTACTTTCAAAGTCCAAAGACAAACTCATACACTCTTCCAACTTCCCACTTCATCATGCTTTAATCTTTTCTCATTTTGTCATTTTTTAGCGGTGGGAGAGGGGGTGGTATAGAAACTTTGTCTAAATGATAGTTTCTGTTGATTTATTTCATTTATAAAAACTGCAAGTTGCAGTTCCTAGTATAACTACTCATTTAGCACGAGTTCTCGGATCGGATAAACAGCATACCATATTGCTACAAAAAAGCCTAAGCCTGCTCCCGCCGAAGAGGGAAGGGGGCAAGGAAGAACACATATAGTAAGAGTCGAAGCTAAATGAAAGATATAAGCGTACCTGGTCTATCGCAGAAGGTTGCTTTCCGTGGTGAAATGTGGAAACAAGAATAGCCAATGCATGAACATGGTTCATGCTTACGTTGAACTGGTCCTGCAACATTCGCGCTCGTTCGTCACACATGCTTGCCAGTGTTTCTTTCCTTCTCAATGCAATGTCTGCACTCATGTACCAATACAACCAGATGGCACTGATCACCCCAGCAGAGACAAAGATAACAAGAAGCTTTTTCCTCCACTTCCCACCAGTTCGAGAGGAAATCCGAGCTTGCTGCTGCTGCAACTGCTGTAGCGGATGAAGTTGTTGAGACAGTGGTTGCTGCTGAATGAAGCTGTGCTGTTGATTTTCCCCACATTTTGTACACAACTGAAGCATCTTCCAGCTGACCACAATCCCGAGAAGGACCCACCAGCATAGTTTTGTGAAGCAGAAGGCAATACTATTACAATGATCTGGGTTATGATTCCCAACTTCTCTTATTTGTGATGCTTTCTGATATAAATGAACCACATAAAAACGGGGTGAGCGATCTAGATAATCACAGGGTTTACCAATCCAGCAAGCACTTCTTGAGGTTTAATATTCTCATTATTCAGACCACATGTTGAATACGCAAATTATTCACATGGAGAGGACAATTGACACATTAGAACAAAAGCATGTTGGAACTTCTTGCCATATACACATTGGTAGTAGTTAGAGTGCACGTGTACGTACAAATGTGTACTAAAATCCGGTTAATTCCAATCAGCAAGTTGGCCTTTAAATGATACAACTACTTCCTGGCCATAAAGTCCAATGTACAGAGAAGTAAGAATATACAGAGCCCCAATTAAATAAACTATTAGTTTGTGCAAAGACTTCATGAACATAACCAACTAAAATCGAGATGGAATTTTCCTCAATCGCAAGGCAAAGATTTTAAAGATCAATTTCTAATCACTCATAAGGGCTCACCTTTTGAAATAACTGAGGGTCTGCTGAGACTAGTGAAGATAAACGATGCAAAACAAATGGCAACGACTTGTCATCTAGTGAAATGTCACTATTTCTCAGTGCATCCTCATCTGGAACTGGGCACTGGCCTTTTGCTTGAAAGTTCTCTACGGCCATCTCATATTGCTGCTCGTACTTCAGATTCTCTGAACCTAGCACCTTGAGAAGGCAAGTAATGGTAGTACTCATAGGCATTTCCTGCCCAGGACCTTTTGAGCATTTCAAGGATGAAATCTACACAGTTAAGATCACTGAGGTCAATTACTATAAACAGAGATATCTAATCGTTAAGCATAAGAAAGGGAACAGCATGAAAAGATGACCTCTTTTTTCTTTTCCCTTCGACAACTATTTTCTTTTTTGATAATTCAGAAATCAAATATTAGCAAAGTCTCTAAGGTAGTACCGAAAAAAGGGAGCAGTAAAAGTGACATTCAAGTTATACAACACGTCAAGCCATGCTTATCATGTTATTCCTGAACTTCAGGTTACATTTCTAAAGCTGCCATCCAAAGTAGAAAGCAATAGCTATATTTCCTACGGCAAAACTCCCTTCATTAATTTTGCCCATCTCTTTTCCACTCACTCATCTCTTCTCCCTTTCCCCCAGCCAAGCCTGAAATGTTTGTTTTGTATATGATGTTAAATTTACAGGAGCTAAGGTGAGTGCGCTTATGAGTTCAAATTTACTCTGCAAACTAGCTAACTTTAATGAACTAGAGGAAGTTCTCAAAGATAATACCTTCTGAAGGTGTTCAAAATATTCGATTTTTACTAATCAAGATGTTAAGTGAGGGATATTTATTTTGAATTTTAATTTCTGCGGACAATTTTTTGTTACATGTTGGAATAAGCAAACAATAGGTGGCTTCAGAAGGCAATGCAACAGTTGCAACAAATTTTGGTAGGTCATTAGAGATATGTTATTACCTAAGACCTAATTTTGGTTTTTCACCTTTTAAGGAAATCGCAATTCCAATCTGCTTTCCCATTTGCAAAAATGGGAATATAACCATAAGAGCCACACCATTAGACATTAGCAATGTAAGAGGGACAAATTCCAGCTGCATATTGATTTACGGAAGGAAGCTCTCTTCAATGATTGGAATGCCTATAATTGGAGTAAATCTTTTACGAAGTATCAAACACTTCCAACCAAGTTCAAACATTCACCTTGCCTATCTGATCTACAGGGTGCTAACTGAAAAATGAAAATAAGTGAAATTTCAATGAAGAAAAGTGAGAGCGTCTACTTAACTCCACGCAAACAGTAACAAACAAAAGGCAAGAAGAAGGAACAAATTGTCGGAAGGGAAACGCTGAATGCCCACATCCACGATTATACCGGGAGAACCTAGGAACTCTTTTTCAAATTTGAAACCAGCACCTTAACAAATACCAGCACCTTAATAAATATGAATAGCTTGCGGGTTTCCTTAAAATGCCATAAGGTTTCACTCAGATGAAAGACTCTCAGCAGTTGAGATCAAACACAGAAAGTCTGAAACTTAACCCCATATAGCTAAATTCTTTTTAAATGTAATTGGATTAGCTCTAACTACCTTCTCACTACATCTGCAATCTTCTAAATTTTCCTTCTCCTTGCAGAAAATTTTATTAGTTGTGACAGAACAGAATATAAACATAGCAGCAACTATTCAAAGGTCAAAAGAAAAGGACACCAAAACATTCAAAGTAACTGCAGGATACCTGATCTTTTTCAAAGAATAAGGTAGCTAAAGCTTGAATTTGCTGCTTGGTGACATTGAAATGTTCTAGAAGAAAATAAGATTTATCTTCATTTGGTTGTGAAATCTCCTGCTTCCAACTATAAACCACACCATTTAAGCTAATAACCAACCAAACAAATCCAATACCAAAGAAAATGAGCCACAAAAACAAAAGCTTTCTTTGCCAACTCCACCCACAATTTGGTCCTTGTTTGGCTTTCTTCAGCCTAAAACTTGAAGAGAAGCTTCCATTCATTCCCAATAATTTGCAATTCAGTGACATCTTTAATAAAATCCACCTACATATCTTCAGAAAATGCCTTGACAGCTTAAGAGCAAAGCCACTTAAAGCAGAAAAGCTCATTAAAAGTCAATGACCCTTTCAAGAACAACCCTTTATCTTCAATAATTGACCTGAATTTCAGCCAATTCTCTACAAACACAGCTCATAATTTCAAGAAAAAAAAGCTGAAATTGATTATTTTCAAGACTCTTCTGTAAACCCCACCTCTGAAATTGGCTAAAAACAGATTCTTGAACATAAAAAGATTGAATTTTTCTCACTCAAGAAGCAATAAAATCCCATCAAAAGCTAAAGACAGCAAGTGGTTAAAAACACCAGATGTTATTTTGGCAAAGCTATAATGGAATCACTGAATTGAACAGAATAAAGAAGTTTGTTTTTTCTATATTCAGTTCCCTCTGAATTCTTTCCTATATCAAGCTCCTATTTTCACCCAACAGTAGCACAGTAGAGCAGCAAACAGAAAAAGCAAAAGAAGCTATCAAGATCAAAACTTTTTGCCAGAAAATCTCATAATGGATAGAAATGAGGTAAATCCCAGTTGTGTTTCACTGCAAACACAACTGGAATGAATGATCAATTTGTTTGTGGGATAAAAAGAAAGTACCTTTATTTTCTAAAAACACCCTCTCTCTCTCTCTCTCCTCTCTCTCTCTCTCTCTCTTGAGTTTTTGGTGTTTGAGTATATGCTGTTGAGGTTGGAGTACATCATTATCTCATCATCCAAGTGGGGAAGGTTGAGGGGAAAAAAGCATACAAAAGCAAAAGAAAAAAATATCAAAATCATCACATATTTATCATTTGCAATAAATTTTAATCATAAAATTAAGCATTTCTTCAGATGTTACACTTTACAATATACAAATTTGTTACATCATTTCTTGTCTAATAATATCTTTGCCTCTATAAGGATTGAAAATGACTCAACCATTTACTGTGTTTTATGATGCTTCATTTGTTCACTGTCACTTTTCAGTTAATAATAATATAATGTAACCATAACTACAGTTTAAGATATGGAAAGATGTTGTTTTTTCGTGATAAACTAAAACTAAAATTGTGCCATATAAAATGAGAGAAAGGAATACTAGTTAAGATGGAGCTATAATATTAAGTATGATCCGACTAATCCAGTAAATTTTGCTTAGATTTATTTGTGCTATTTGTAAAAGTACATCTCTTATTTTTATTAGAAAATTCATTATACGAATCTAATAACTAATATACATTAAATTTGAAGACAAATTCAAAACTCATAAATTTTAAATTTTATATCCCAGTTAGTACTAATTCTCTAATTACATACTAGTAGTAGTAGATATAGAGTGGGAGAAGGAAAAAGAAAAAGAAAAAAAAAAGAATGGTTGTGGGAAATGCCAGTTGGTTTTGGTTCAGTTCACATGGAGAAGAGGAAAAGAAAATAGATTAAAATAGATATTAAAAAAAAAAAAAAGTATCTATGCTTTTGATAATACGGCCTACGAGCTAAAGAGAGCTAACTAGGAAAATCGGCGTAAAAAAGTAAGGCTGGGTGCTAAAATGCGCCACTTACTTGACATGCTTATCCTACACTTTATTCTTGCAAGATAATTGATGATGTGGGCATCCCATTATTTGTGTAAAGTTGGGGTGGGTGGGGTGGAAGGGGGGGGGGGGAGCGCTATACTCCTTACTTTCCCAACCCCAAATATACTCTTGTTGTCTATCTAAAATTAAAAAAAAATATATATATATATATATATATATATTAAAATATTAAATTAATGGTATGCTAAATAGTGTTAAATTAAATTAATTATTTATATTAAAAGGCATGATTAGTTTGACCATCGTTAGACGATTCCTTGTGCTATTAATAAATTCACAAATATTATGCATGGGTTTGTCTGATTTGGCTTAGGTGAGTTTTCTCTCATTAAATTTGAACGAGTCATTTGTAGTAGAAATTGTTCGGAATTGTTTATTATAATATGGTAGGCTAGTTGATGAATATATTCAAATTATTATACCTTTCGATTATCGACAGATTATGAGTATAAAAATGGGTCGAAACCAACAAATTTTTGAATATTATCAACACTCATTTGAAAATATAAATTAGAGAAGGATATGACGTCAGAAACTTATCTAGCTAAAATATTTCTTTGGACATCTACATAGTGAAAGTGACAACGAAATTAGAACAATTAACAAAAAGAAACTTAAGTACGTGATATAGTGATCAGTAAATCAAAGTAAGTATAAATTTTAGAGATAATAGTTCAAATTTTAGTAGAGACAAAATAATACTAACTAATTTTTTTTATGTGTCCAAGTCTCATTATAGAGTTATGTGACACCCGTAATGATAGGAGATAACAATTATCGAATAAAATAATCAAGGTAAATACAAAATGGATAAAATATCACAATTATAAGTAAAACAATCAGCCAAAAGAAAAAAACTCAAAATCCTAGAGAAGCATAGTTTCGTACCACTTACCAAATAAACAATATAAATGGAGCATTGTTTTTCTTTTTCTTAAGAAATGACAAAAATAGATGGGAATTATGATGTAACATCCTAATATCATGATATTAAAGTGGCAATTTGTGTGATTTTTGTCTTTTCTCATGTTCGCAAAGTCGTCATCAAATGATGATTATAAGTGGGCGTTAGGACATAAGATTGTATAATTTCGGGAAAAAAATATTATTTTGTTTAAAGTGAAAATACTATTTGAAAGTGTGAGTTGTGTTTGGACATTAATATAATTTTGAGCTGTTATTGAATTTTTGTGAGTGATTTGAAGTGAAAATTTTAAAAAAACAGCCTTTTGGAGTTTTTTAAAATTCGAAAAATTCTTAAATTCATCTTCAAGTGAAAATTAAAATTTTCATGGCCAAACGCTGACTTCAAAAGAAAGTGAATTTATTTTGAAAAAAAGTGAAAAATTTTGTATGGCTAGTTAGGTGAATTTTCTCAAGCAACAAGGATGATGAGCGTCTGGTCTATTACAGAGTTATAAGTTCACAAATAAATAAATATTACGAAGTTATACGTTTATTAATTCATGTAGTATTAGCGAGAGGTTAGACCTTTGAATACAGACTTTGGAGTCTAAAGATTTCAAGTTGAACAGGATCAAAATAGAATACCTGGAGTTCAAGTTCAGTGGCGCGACTTAGAAAGAGGACGAAGACGTGAGGCTTGATTCACAAGTCATCCCTAAGAGAGAAAGTTTCAAGTACCTTGGGTCTATTATACAAGGGAATGGGGAGATTGACGAGATGTTACACACCGTATTGCAGCGAGATGGATGAAATGGAGACTCGTTTTTTGTGTTTTGTATGATAAGAATGTGCCACCAAAACTTAAAGGTAAGTTCAATGGAGCAGTGGTTAGACCGACTATGTTGTATGGGGTGGAGTGTTGGCGGTCAAGACATCCCATGTCCAGAAGATGAAGGTGGCGGAGATGAGGATGTTAAGGTAGATGTACGGGCATACCAGGTTAGATAAAATTAGAAATGGAGTTATTTAGGACAAGGTGGGTGTGGCACCTGTGGAGGACAAGATGTGGGAGGCGAGACTTAGATGGTTCGGGCATATGAAAAGGAGAGACGGTGATGCTTCAGTGAGGAGGTGCGAGAGGTTGGCATGAGAGGGCCAACGGAGAAGTTGGGGCAGGCAGAAGAAGTATTGGAGAGAGGTGATTAAGCAAGATATGGCGTTGCTCTAGCTCACTCATGACCATAGATAGAAAGGTGTGGAGGTCGAAAATAAAGATAAAGGGTTAGGTGCCTTAGTATTGTCCTTGTTTGTAGCAATAGCTTTGATACACCACTTGGTGTCTTCTGTATTTTTTTTCCATACCCTTAGTCTTCTGTTACTACTTGTTGTTGTCTTGTGTTTCGGTTTTCTGATTGCATTACCTTTGGCTAGTTTTGTATTTTTGTTTTGGTTGTCATATCGGTTTGCTTGTTATTGCCGCTCCCCTCCCGACTTTATGAGTTGAGGGTCTACCAGGATCAACCTCTATGCCTTTTTAAAAGCAGGGATAAAGTTTGTGTACATTCTACTCTCCCTAGACCCAATTGTAGGACTACACTGAGTATGTTGTTATTGTAATTATTAAATTTGGGAAAGCTCTTCAAAAATTTTGCGTATCTTTAAAGCCTAATAACTTGTTTGGACATTGCCACATGTTGTTTCACAATGTATCATATTGTATAAGTTAAACTATTTTAATAAATATAATATTTGTATAGATTGTATTTTGTTGCCGTTTCGTGATGTCACACACCCGCAACATAAAGAATAAGCTTACAACATTACAAAGAAAAAGCAGGATACTGTAAGGTAAGGTAAATGATAAAATATGATTATTTAATAATAAGGAATGACAAGGTGAACGGAAAAAAAATAAGGTAATGATGCGACCACACCAAATTAACTGTTATGTAAAATGACACGTTTTAGCAATACGATACACTAAAATTTAAGTAATAATCAACATAAATATCTTATTTGAAGTAGCAATACAACGCAATAAGTGAAGTATTATCAACGTAAGCTACGGATTGGTAAGTAGATGTCATTAGGCAACAACCCTTGAATGATTGAAAATACTTAAGCCAAGTTTAGAATATCACTCCACTTCACATAGTAATTGGAAGCTTAATAAAGCCAAAATAATTAGTGGACTATTATATATTTCTTACGTAAACATGTTAGTTGTGTTAATTTTTGCCACTTGCCAAATCTAAATAGACCAACCAACTAAATGCAACTCCCTTAATTAACCCTTAATTTCATGATTAAACATTTAAAACATGGAACCATTATCTATATGTCAACGTTGGTGAAACAAGAGCATTTTTTTTCTATAGTTTCCCAGATCCCATATATGAAATTACACTGACTTTGTTGTTGTTGCTCACTTATGACTTCAAGTATACGGTCCCACTAAGTGGCGGAGCTAGGGGATCGGAAGAGAGTTCATCCAATCCCCCTTGTCGGAAAATTACACTGTCTATATAAGGTAAAAGAAAAAAAAAACCTTTGACTTCGCCGCATATTTAAGTTTTTATTTATTTTTGACCCCCTTAATGAAAATCGTGGCAGAGCTAGGGGATCAGAAGGGAGTTTATCTGACCTCCTTTGCCGACAAATTACACTGTATATATAGTGTAAAAGAAAAAAATCCCTTTGACTTCTCCGCATATTTAAGTTTTTATTTTTTTTACCCCTTTAATGAAAATCGTGACTTCGCGACTGGTCCCACTCACCTTCATTGAGCCCATTTCTTAACATTTCATTGGAAGATATAAACTTCATTGTTACTTTAGTATAAAGTGGTAAAGTAGTGGTAATACATTTGTTTTATCCTTTTTCCTAATCAATGTAGTAATCTATATGTTTTCATTAATGGGCCATGTAAAGCTATTATTCCCTTAGCCTCAAATTTAAAAGATGTTGCTATGCCTATACTTGGACCCACCATTATAGTTATTCTTCCAAGAAAGATTGATACGTTAATTTTATTTTTATTTTTTAAAAAGGGTTTAATTGCTTATAGTTTTATAATTTGTAGTGACTTTAATTTTTGCTTATGATATCATTTGAAGTATATTTTTTTCTATTGATTTTTTCACTTTTTTCGTAATTACTAGAGAATGATAATTTTAGCGTGTAGATTTGGTGAACATGGTGTTTAATATTAGATTTTTTAGTGACATTTTCTTGAATTTATTGATTGGTTTAGAGAGTGTTAAGTGACTAATTAATTACAGACCCTACCATGTTAAGGATTTTTTTGGTGTATATACCCCAACCAATCATAAAGTCCACTTGCCGTAATAAGAAATGGTACTAAAACTTGTATTCTAATCAACATGATTATTGTTAGTATTATTATATACTACTACGAGCAATCTTCTTTCTTTCCTTTTCCTTTTTTAATCGTTACGTGGCGAATTTCTTATTTTGAATATTTTTACCTAACAAGTTGAATCTAAAAAATTTGACGCGTAATATAATTTTAATTAATCAGATCAGTAAATATGAATACTCAAATGATTTAGAAAAAATAAACTTTTTAGATACAGTAAACATTGAAAAAAAACACTTAAGTAACTTAACACGCCAACAAGTAATTTCACTAAATACAATTATATTTCCAACAAATTAAATAGGAGTATATAATAAAGTTCACATCTATTATGTCTGAGACTCTCATGCAACAAGCGATATTGTAACTTTACTTTCAATTAAATTACTAATTCTATATAAAACCATACGTTTAAAATAACTTGTTGATCCTAACACATTATCCATTCTACTTATCTAATTTCAATTTACATTATTTATTGATCAATCCATCTTGGAAAAGTCATAAACTCATTTATTATTAACCAAATATTTGAAATTTGTACCCAAAGATTTTTTTTTACTTAACTCCACCCATCCTTTGGATTTAATAAAAGAGATACTAAAATTAAAAAAACAAGAAAAAATGGAATCCCAAGTTAGAACATAAAAATAATTCGAAATAAACAACATCCACTCAATGTTGAAATTTCGATTCTTTTATTGTCTTCCCTACAAACCCCTGCCAAAAAATCATTCTAAGGATAAAAAGACACACTACCCTAGCCCCAAATAACTACTAATCGAAATACCAAAACTACCCTCCCCCGCACACAAAATCCAAATCGTAATTCGTAAAACTTGTCTTCACTCCCTCCGATTAATTAGATTTCCTCGTTAACCGTGTAACCAAAAACCATGGGGGTCCATTACAGCTATATCTGACAAGTCATTTTTTGTTTTCATATTATTTACACAAATAATACGGAGTATGTATAAATTATAGAGCCAAAAAATATGATATAATTACTTCGTGTAACTTATTGGTAATGTGTTCGTGAAAGTAATTATTAATACTTGCGTTACGATCAGTGGCGGAGGCAGGATCTTCACGAAGGGGGTTCAAAAAAATTTTTTTTGTAGCTAGTGAGATTTGAACTCATAACCTTACGTAGATTTTGAACTTAATATATAGAGGTAAAATACAGATTTTGCCTTATATATGCAATATAATTTTTCGGCGAAGGGTGTTCGGGTGAACACCCTTGCGCCCCCCTAAATCCGCCCCTGGTTACGATAGATTATCAATATGCAGAGGTGGATCTATGATATTTTCTCGAACATGATGTGCACCACTAAAAAAAGTAGAAAAAAATCTGAAAATTGATCCATATTTCCCTCTAGGTAAATAACCTAATAAATAAACCAAGTGCACCATTCATCTTTTTAGAACATGGGTGCTAACATATAATATTAAAGCAATTCTAAAAAATACGTACATAAATACCTAATTTGACGGAGCGACCATGGTTCAGGTGCCCCATGATTTGGACTATAAATCAGCCCATGTTTATATACCCATTGCGATGTGACCCTTCTCCGGACCCTAAGTGAATACTATCTTGCATTAGGGTAGGCTTCTATATCACATTCCTTACAATGTGGCTCTTCCTTAGATCCTTCGTGAATGCTAGCTTGCATTAGGATATCATATTTTTTGGGGCACGATCCTTTCCTCGAACGCTGCATGAATGCGAGATATTTACAAATAAATGAATAATAATAAAATAAAGAAAAGAAGAAAAAACTGCAGGAAGCATTCAGAGAACGACACGTCAACATCATCATGAAGTGGGTCTTTTTCTAACACAGTACAAAGTGTTTCACGCGCGTGAAGGAGACACAGGCAAGAAGAAGACAGCAAAAGAAAGGAAAAGGAGTTGCTGGAACAGCAAAATTGAGAAACAGACTAATATAGTATACAGTGTTTAGAGTTGTAGGATGTAGCTGTGTGAGTTTGTCGTCGTAGGTTTCGATTTACTAAAACACCCATTTTCTTTTTCTTTCATGGTTGACTTTATTCTATTTTTCTAGTTTAATCTCACCCAATTAGAGGAGAGTCCGGAACCCAATTGTGGTGTTTTGGACTCAAAATATCGAAATAAGTGGGAAAAAAACTTAGTGATCAAATTATATAAAACCCGGTTTTGAACCGCGCTTTATTTTAACGTCCGTTTGGGACTATAAAGGTAAAGCGCGTTTCAAAACCACGATTTACATAAAACGCGCTTTCAAACAATGCTTTACCTATTTTGTGGGCTCACCAATAACTCTTCTGCGCTTAACTGACATAACAATAATTCAAATGGGTAAAACACCCTTTTAAAAAGCATTTTACTTCAAAAAATTCGATCCCTCCGGATTAGGCAGTGCCTTATTTAAAGGCGTTAAGGGTTTTGCAAAAATTCATTCAGAAATATTCTCAACTCTTGATAAATTTTTCTTGTTAAATTCTCAAGCTTTTTTTCATAATGTGTGGAGAGTAAAAAGTAAGCGTTTCATTATATTTGGGGGGGGGGGGGGGAGAGGTGAGGTTGTGGTGGCGAATAACTCAGTGAGCTATAGTTTATCTCTACAAAGTCATGTTAAGTTGCCACTTACAATGGAGTACGATAGCCGGTATCGTTGTTATGTAATAAAATGAGTGTGAGCAAACGTTCGGTGAATCTTAAAATAACCGGAAGATATCCGTATTCTGTGACTCCGCAAGGGGTTGCTTGTTACGCTGAGTTTAACATCGAGGATGATGAAACTCTGAGAGATTTTTTGGGGACTCCGGATGAATACCGAAAATTTATAAAGGTTAAAGACGTTCGCAATAATGAGGTTGCGCAAAGCAGGGATAACCCCCAATCATCGGGTGGTTATTCTAGAGGAGTTTTAGCCAAACAGGTTCCGGCTGAAAGAGTTTGGCCGGATCTAAACTTATCTCCACGGGCGAATGAGGAGCGAGGAAATAATTTCTCTCCTACTTTACATAATCCACAAGACGACTGGCAAACTTCAATTTTTCTTTGTGTTACGATGTTTATTTTTGTTGTATTGAATTTGTATTAACACTCATATATTTCATAGGGGGTACCGTCCAGATATGAATTTTACAAGTTATGAACCCACGCCCAGTTGGAATATGCGTAGTTTTGGTGTGTTGGATCACAGTGGTCCATCTGGGAGTCATCACCAACAGGATAATGTCTATCATGGAATGTCAATACATTACGACTTGTAAGTAAAGTGATATATCTATATGTAAAGTATTTATCAATTTGAGTAGTTTATTATTTTGTTGTTTGTGCAGTGAAAACGAGCAACTTGATGGTCATGTCCTCACTCAGTTGCCCGTAGACGACGTATTTACTCGGGATTTGGCAGATGCGCAGAGTCAGGAAGATAATAGTGATTATGACAACAATGCTGATGAGTCTGGAGATGACACACCTTCCCTGACGAGGGTGATGATGAGGAGGAAGAGAATGTCGAACCTGATTTGACGAGGGATCATGCTCCACCTCCCGTTAGACCAAGAGTGTACGAGTCCCACGTGCCGTTTCATTCAAGGCATATTCCTTACCTTGATCATTTGCCAAGTATGCCGGATGTGGATGCCCTCACAAGGGATTTGACAAAATTCGGACAACAATGTGGGATGAGTCTAGACCAACGGTGCTGGCAAAGGGCATGCTTTTTCCTGATAAAGCGCGCCTAAGTAGGATGGTGAAAATGTACATTGTAAAAGAGTGTCGTGAGATGATGGTATGGGAGTCATCTCCGGATGTATACAAGGTTGTTTGTCGTAGATGGTTTGCGGGTTGTTATTGGATGTTGCGTGCGAGCAAAAAGAAATCAGGGTTATGGAAAGTGGGTAAATATTTTGGCACCCACAATTGTGAAATGGACACATTCAATGGGAATCACTTCAACTTGGATGTTGACTTGATTTCTCTTCAACTGATTCCACACAATGAAGCGTCCATAAGGTAGAAGATCAAAGAGTGTATTACATCTATCCACCAGGAATATGGGTGTACTATTACCAAAAGCAAGGCATATCTCGGGCGCAAATGTGTATTTGAAATTGTTTATGGTGACTGGGATAAGTCATTTGCATCTCTACCCAGGTACATGGCCGCACTGCAACACTTTAACCCCGGGACTGTTGTTGAATGAAAGCTTGAGCGGAGTGCAGGAATACTAGAATATATATTCAGATACGTGTTCTAGGCATTTAAACCAGCAATTGATAGTTTTGTGCATTGTCGTCCGGCAATTTCCATAGACGTTACTCATGTCTATGGAAAGTATGATATTAAGTTGTTGATCGCCGTTGCAGTAGATGCCAATGGACAAATATTTCCCCTAGCTTTTGCCATCTGTGCCAATGAAAGTCAATAGACGTGGACGCTATTTTTGAACCACTTGAAAGAGCACGTTTTCAAACGACGTTTAGGTATTTGTCTAATATCTGCTCAGCATGGGAGTATATTAAGTTATGTAGAGCATTTGCCTGAATGGAAGGAACCGTATACATACCATCGTTACTGTGTGAGGCACCTGAAGGCCAATTTCCAGAAGAAATATCCCAACAAGGACTTGCATGATTTAATATGGATGGCTGCAACAGATCACCAGGAGTGCAAATTCAGGGGGCGCATGGAATTGATCCGTTAGGAAGACGAAAGAGCCTATCATTGGTTGATGCGACATGAGCTTCATAAGTGAAAATTGCATGCGGATGGTGGAAGACGATGGGGAACCCTGACTACAAATGTGTCGGAGTCTTTCAACGGGTTATTGAAGTCTGCACGTGGATTGCCTGTCACTGTCATGGTGCGGATGTCATTCAAACAGATGGCGAAGGGGTTTGTTGAAAGGCATAGAGGTGCATCGGAATTGATAGAGATGGGTGTTAAATTTATTCCAATACCAATGAAAAGATTTGAGAAATACAGGAGGAGAGCACATTGGCATTCATATTTACAGTATTGCAACGAGCGAAATGTTTTTGAAGTTCGCACCGCTATACATCAAAACCGGGGGAATAATATACACACCGTAAATGAATCCAGCAGGTTGTGTTCTTCTGGAAAATGGTCCATCTACCACATGCCATGCTCACATGCCATGAAGTGCTTTCAACATACAGGTTTAGTGCCAACCAATTATGTTGATAAGCAATACAGCGTTGCCGCATACTTAAACACATATAGTGGGCAGTTGCAGCCAGTGGATGCTGAGCATTATTTGTCGCCGGAACGATTTAAAATGGTGTGCAACAAGGACTATTTGCGTAAGCTACAAGTGCAAAAAAGAACGCGTATACGGAACCAAATGGATGTTGGTGATACCGTTTATGCGCGTAAATGTGGCATATGCTCGCAAACAGGACACAACCGTCGTAAATGTCCTTTAGCTGGCTTGGTGGAAGTGGTAATCCAGCTCCTGGTGGAAGTTCATCTAATGTGCCCAACAATCAAGGATACACGTAGTGTTTTATTTTCGTAATGTGGTTGTAATAAGTGTATGTACTTGTTTATGTTGCAAGATGTATCAAATAAAATTATGTTTTCATTGAGTTAAATCTTATTGATATTTAACCATTTTCAGTTGAGTAAATTAATGAATTTCTCCCTCCCGTTCATGTAATCAAAAATAGTATTGGATTAAAAACGGAAATTTTTCACGTTGACTTTATAATTACAATATTTAATTATTAAATATTCACATATGGGTTTCAGGCTCGATATTTGCGGCCCAGTAGCACCAAGATATCCTGAATTCTTGTATGTGTTAGTTTTATTATTTTACATGTTAGTTTTATAATTTTATATGTTTGTTTAAATTAAATAATTAATTTTTATAATTATACAATATTTAATTATTAAATGTTCACATATGGGTTCCAGACTCGATATTTGCGGCCTAGTAGCACCAAGATATCCGAAAAATATTGTTCTTTTCTCATGTTATTTTCTTACGATCGTTGACTAAAATTGGACAGAGTTTGTGTTTGATCTATCAATTATTTTGACGTATTTTTGAGTATAAGAGATACTTAAACTACAGGGATACTATGCTAAAAGGCACTATATTTTATTACGCTAGAAGGCAATATATTTTACTATCCTAAATGGGCACTATATTACTATTCTTCAACCAATAAATAATATAAACCAGATAAAAATAACAAATACATTTAATCACAAAACATTCACGAAAATACATATATAACAGTTAAAAAAACTTATTTACTTTTTTTTAACAAATAATAATGATTTCTCAATTTTTACATATTTTTTAGCACACTAATATATAAGTCCGGATAAAAATAGCATACCAGTTTAATCGCAAAAAATACACAAAACAACATATAACACAAGTAAAACAACTAATATGCAATTTTTATACGAGTTTCGACAAAAACTAAATCGGAATACCTCGATTTATGTTTTTTTGGTAAGTTGAAGAATTGAAGATTTGAGTCTGAAACGAGCAACTCACAACGAGAGAAGGCCTTAGCTAGGATGTGGGACCAACACACTTTACTTTTTGTGGGACGGGTGGGGTCCACTCGAGTTTTTTGGTCGTTAATGGAGGGGGGAACCACTGGAATGAATTTTAAAATTTGTGTGTGTGTGGGTGGGGGGGGGGGGTTGCTTTCTGTTCTGAACGTGGAAGGGGACGGGTAATGAAGATGTAAAGCGTGATTTAGTAAAGCATTTTATATAAAGCGCTTTCTCAAACCACGTTTTAGCTAAACGTCTTATCAGCTTCAAGTAAAGCGTGGTTTGAAAGCGCGTTTTATGTAAAACATGGTTTTAAAACGCGCTTTACCTTAACGTCCCAAACGGACGTTAAAGTAAAGCGCGATTTAAAATCCCGTTTTATATAGTTTGGTCACTAAATTTTTTCCCCACTTATTTCGGTATTTTGAGTCCAAAAAGACCACAATTGGGTTCCACTTCCATTAGAGGATCCTTTCGTTTAGTTACAACTATCTACGGTCAGAATAGTGTGAACGGAGATCTTACCCGAATCTTACGAAAGTGTAGACTTTTTTCGATAAGCATAGTCACAACAGTGTTGAAATAGTGTGGAAGCCATAAAAAAGAAGCATGAATAACAACCAAATAATAAGAGCCCGTTTGGCCATAAAAAAATCGAAATTTTATTTTATTTGTTTTCTAAATCAATGCTTGGCCATGAAAATTTCAAATTTCACTTGAAGTTGAATTTCAAATATTTTTCGAAATTTTAAAAACTTCAAAAAGCTATTTTTTGAAAAATTCACTTCGAAGCACTCACAAAAATTCAAAAATTGCTCCGGATTGTATTCATATTCAAACACAACTGTAATTTTTAAATATTTCAACTTTAAAAAAATCACTTTTTTTCCAAAATCTCACTTTGAAAAAAAGTTACCATGGCTAATCAAGTATTGCATTATCTTAAATATGTTAGAAGTATTATATTTGTGTGATTGAAACGGCCTCTCTACCTTCAATAGGTAGGGGTAAGGTCTGCGTACAGATTACTCTCCCCAGACCTCACCTGTTGGGAATATACCGAGTATATTATTGTTGTTGTTGTTGTTGTATTATATTTTTGTGATTATAAAATCATGTAAAAAAGAACTAAAATAAAAAATTTAAAGTAAAATTATACTAAACATACTAAAGGGTTATTATTTTATGGTATGGACAAAAAAAGAAATTATGTCCTATAAAATGAAAGAGAAAGTTGCTCATTCATGATTCATGAAGCTCGTTTTTCATAGATACAACGTACATAAGAAGATGGGATATTACAATATTAACATTTTTATTCTTGACTTAATATCCCAAGAAATTTTTAAAAAAAAAATTATATATAGTTTCTTTACATATAGTGACATTTGAGCCGAATGTATACACAATAGTGACCTTTGAGCATACGAAGGAATTAAAGAGGATTTGTCGTTGGCACAATTCTGGAAATTATTCCAAAATATCTAACTCTGTGTGCCCCAATTTATTATTATTTTAAAATTTCTCTTTCAGTCTGTGTCATAATAGCATATCATTTTCCTTAATATCATATATATTTGAAAAAATAATGTTAATCGTTAAATATCATATATATTTGGAAAAATAATTCATTTTCAAAATTTGACCTCTCTTTTATGATATTTACTATAAATATGTCACACTAAATTAAATCACATAATTATAACAATATGATTAAAGCATCTAATTTTCGTCTGAAATTCGATTGTTAAAAATAAAAACAAAGACCATTTGATTGGATATTTTTGTTTCTTCTTCTTCTTCTTCTTCTTTTTCTTTTTCCTTTTTTTTTTCTGTGCTGGTTTTTTGGTGGGGTTGGCTATAAGATAGGATGATTGATTCAGTCTTTGAAAAAGTTTCTTGTCACTTTCTTCCAAAGAGCATGAAATGGAACTTGTGGATAATGCTTTGCTTTCAAATATGACAAGGAAAGATTAAATAAACTTAGGAAATGACGTATTTTCCTTTACTATTTCTGTTTAATATTTTTTGTCTTATATACGCGTTTGATGTAAACTCAACTTATAAGTTTGACATATTGCGTGACATCGCAATTTTCCGCCTTATATATGCATTTGCATTAACCGATACAACCATTGAAGTTATTCATGTACCTTTTTTGGAGGTAATTTATATACACGTACGTCGATGTAAACGCTTTTTATGTTATCGATGATTTATTGTAATATAATTTAATATATTCTAACAAGTTAGTTCATGATATTATTAATTAATATTTATCATAAAAATTATTTAATTATACCTTATATGTGTTATTTTTGTGAAATTAATTTTACATCACCGATATACATAATTACTTGTTCATTTTCGGTAAATTAGGTTTGATCCCCATTCTTCTAATAGTTCATTTTGGGTTTATTGTTTAGCAAATTGGAGGCCTTTTAAGAAAAATACACTAATCGGTTAGGATATATTGATGTATATAGTTGAGACAATATCCTTTTCGATATCACTTTAAGCACTAAAAACTTTGTTTGAGTAACTAAAAAACAAACATGATTGGAGTTTCTAACTACCCCATCACGTAATTTTTGTACTCTAATAATAGTATAATGATTATTAGTCATTATAAGCTGGCTTAAAATATTTTCGAGTTGTATATTCAAAACAAAGAATCGCCTTATCCTACTCTATAAGACTATTGTATACGGTCAAAACCGGGCTCGTCCCTTGTGTGATTAATCGAGATTGGAATATGATAGGCTAAGGTTCGACCTCGTATTATATCGAATCATGATGCAAAATTAGATCGTCGAGCTCGTGACCCAAAGACCGATCAAGATCGAGATCGAGCAAGATCGAGACCGAGCAAGATCGAAATCGAGCAAGATCGAGGAAAACTTACCGTGCCAAATAACGAAAAGTCGAAATATCCGCGATCGGTCGAGGATCACGGCAGAAATCTCGGCACATATCAAGGAGAGGCCGAGTAATTAGCAAATCATAAGATTTTTTACCCTATATAGAATTGTATCAAGAGTAGGACACCCCTACTATATAAAGGGGTTTCTGATCATTTGTAATAGACATCATTTTACACAACATAAAGCAATATAATGTCATTTTCTAGCTTTTATTATCTCGTTACTCTGTTCATACGCCAGTTGAACCATCTTTGGTTCAAGGGTGACTAAACTCGAGGGCCAAAGCTATTCGATTCGTGTGGTTTGCATTTATTCTTTTATCGCCAGTTTCAATATTAATCTATTCTCTTAATTTATACCGAGTTATATCACGTATCCTTAACCACGTATAAATTCAATTGTTATCCAATTTTAAGGGGTAAACAGTTTGGCGCCCACCGTGGGGCTAAGGATAATAGTGATTAGCTGGTACAAACTTTCGCAACGCACACTATTTTACACTTGTTCTTTGAAGTATCTTTGATTACAGGACTAAAATGTCAAACTCTCAGTCAGCACCTCTACACGTTGACAATGATTTCGGCCACCACGGCGAAAATGATAACATAGCACCAGGGAACGATGTACCTCCGGCTGGCCTCGATGGAGTTCCGGCTGTAGATCCGATCAACGTCAGCTCATATGTAGCCATCAACAGAAATTTGGCCGTCGATCCCGAAGACAATGTCCGCAGGGATGTTCGATCAGCCGCTCAATGCGCACGTGGCAGTGAAGATGGCGGGATCAGCCTGCGGGTGATCTCTGAAATGTTGTAGGCTCAACAGGCAGCAAATAGCCCAGCTCCAAAACCAGAATCACCCACCGAGCCGTCCCAAGAAATTGTACACAGGGTCAAATCGGTTTCAAGAAAATCGAACGAGAAAGAATCGCAGGACAATCCCGCAATCATGAAGATGCTCGAAGAACTGACAAAGCGAATTGAGTCGGGGGAAAAGAAGATCGAGGCAAACAACAAAAAGGTGAAAACTTACAACTCCAGGGTCGATCAAATTCCGGGGGAACCGGCAATATTGAAGGGACTGGATTCCCAAAAGTTCTTACAAAAACCTTTCTCCCCGAGCGCGGTTCTAAAGCTAATCGCCAGAAGTTCCGCATGCCCGAGATTCCTAAGTATAATGGAACGACCGATCTGAACGAGCACGTCACCTCTTACACGTGTGCTATCAAAGGGAACGATCTAGTGGATGAAGAAATCGAATCTGTGTCGCTAAAGAAATTCGGGGAAACCCTGTCAAAGGGAGCTATGATATGGTACCATAATTTCCCACCTAATTCTATTAACTCATTTGCTATGCTTGCAGATTCTTTCGTAAAGGCACACGCCGGGGCCATCAAGGTCGAAACCAAGAAGTCAGACCTTTTCAAGGTAAGGCAGAAGGACAACGAAATGCTCAGAGAATTCGTGTCTCGATTCCAAATGAAACAGATCGACTTGCCACTGGTCGCTGATGATTGGGTTGTTCAAACTTTAACTCAAGGACTCAATGTTTGAAGCTCAGTGGCTTCATAGTAGTTGAAGCAGAATTTGATAGAATACCCGGCTGTTACTTGGGCCGATGTGCATAATCGGTATCAATCAAAGATCAGGCCGAGAACGATCAACTTGGGGCTCCTTCTGGATCCGTTTATCCTAACAGACCCGCCGATAGAATCAAAAGGGATATTGACCGAGAATCAAGGTCGAATAGATATCGGTATCAGCCGTATAATGGAGATCGTAGGAGCAGTGGATCTGGGCAAAATTCTGCACGAAATGAAAGGAGAAGTGATCGAGGTCAGGGATCTCGAGGGCTCATGAGCAAGAACGACTTTGATAGACCTATCGGACCCAAAGAGGCACCACGATTATCAGAATATAACTTTAATGTTGATGCGGCGGCCATCGTGCCGGCTATCAGACAAATCAAAGATACCAAGTGGACTCGACCTTTACAAACAGATCCGACACAAAGAGATCCCAACCAAATATGCAAATATCATGGCACACATGGCCACAGAACGGAGGATTGCTAACAATTGAGAGAAGAAGTAGCCCGGTTATTCAACAACGGGCACCTTCGAGAATTTCTGAGTGACCGAGTTAAGAATCATTTCAGAAAAAGGGATTCTAATAAACTAAATGAACAAGACGATCCCCAACACATCATTCATATGATCATCGAAGGGGTCGATGTTCCTCAAGGTACGATGATAAAGCGCACCAAAGCATCAATCACAAGGGAAAAACGGACTCGAGATTATATACCAGAAGGAACTTTATCTTTCAACGCCAAGGATGCATAAGGAATCATGCAGCCCCATAATGATGCACTGGTAATTTTTGCAGTCATGAATAAAACTCGAGTTAAACGTGTGCTAATTGATCCAGGTAGCTCGGCCAACATCATTCAATCGAGGGTCGTAGAGCAACTCGGCCTACAGGACCAAATTGTACCAGCGGCTCGAGTGCTAAACAGATTCAACATGGCTTGCGAAACTACTAAGGGAGAAATAACGTTGCCGGTACCACCCGGGAGACCAAGTTTTATATAATCGAAGGGGACATGAGATACAACGCCCTATTCGGGAGGCCATGGATCCACAACATGAGGGTCATGCCCTCGACCCTTCACCAGGTATTAAAATTTCCAACACCGGAAGGGATCAAGACGGTCTATGGGGAACAACCCGCCGCAAAGGAGATGTTTGCCGTCAATGAAGTAATTCCGATATCAGCGCTCTCGTCTGCGAAAGAGTCAAGTTCGAAAGCAAAGCAGGAAGCCAAATAGTAATCAGCGGTGCGAGCCTCGACCCAACAAGACATAAAGGGGGCTGACAAAGATGACGATTACGGTGTACTTCGATCCTTTATGGTCCCCGATAATTCTGACGCTACCAACGGTGGAAGAGCTGGAGCAGGTCGTACTGATCGAGCATCTGCCCGATCGAAAGGTATACCTGGGCACGAGATTAAAATCCGAGCTCAGGAAAAAACTCATTCAATTTCTTATCGCTAACATGGATTGTTTTGCTTGGTCCCATCTCGATATGACAGGGATCCCACCGGAAATCACTACTCACAAGCTAAGTTTGGACCTGAAGTTCTATCTGGTAAAGCAAAAAAGGAGACCCCAGTCCGAGGTCAAACACGACTTCATCAAGGACGAGGTAACTAAACTCCTTAAAATAGGGTCCATCCTGGAGGTCAAATACCCGGAAGGGTTAGCAAATGTAGTAGTAGTCCCTAGAAAGGGGAGCAAGCTAAGAATGTGTGTGGATTATAAAGATTTAAATAAGACATGCCCCAAATATTCTTTCCCTTTGCCTAACATCGATCGCATGATCGATGCCACGACCGACCACGAGATCCTCAGTTTTCCCGATGCCTACTCCGGGTACAACCAAATATGGATGAACCCGAATGATCAAGAAAAGACCTCTTTCATCACTAAGTATGGCACATACTGCTATAACGTAATGCCATTGAAGGAATATCCAAATGAAGAACGGCTTGATGCGTTAGAAACTAGACTCAAAGGGATTAAAAAATGGCGGTGCCACTTACCAACGACTAGCAAACCGAATGTTCGAAGAACAAATAGGAAAATCCATGGAAGTTTACATTGACGATATGTTAGTTAAGTCCCTACGAGAAGAGGACCATTTAAAGCATTTGCAGGAAACCTTCAGTATATTGAAGAAGTATAACATGAAGCTGAATCCAGAAAAGTGCACGTTCGAAGTCGAATCAGGTAAATTCCTCGGGTTCATGGTGTCTAACTGAGGAATCGAGATCAACCCCGACAAGACCAAAGCTATCAAGGATATCACAGTAGTGGATAATGTCAAGGTCGTACAAAGGTTAACCGGGCGCATTGCAGCACCGGGGCGATTCATCTCGAGGTGTTCCGATAAAAGCAGTCGATTTTTATCGTTGCTGAAAAAGAAAAACAACTTCACACGGACCCCGAAATGCCAACGGGCTTTAGAAGAACTTAAGCAATATTTATCGAGCCCGCCATTGCTTCACACGCCAAGGCAGACAAACGTCTATACTTGTATCTAGCAGTATCGAAAATAGCGGTAAGTGGAGTCCTAGTCCGGGAAGAACAAGGTACGCAATTTCCAATTTATTATGTTAGAAGGACCTTAGGTGAGGCTGAAACTAGGTATCCTCACCTAGAAAAATTGGCACTCGCTTTGCTAAGTGCCTCTAGAAAACTGAAACCATATTTTCAGTGCCATCCTATATATGTTGTGACAACCTACCCTTTACGAAATATAATGCATAAACCCAAACTCTCGGGACGATTGGCCAAATGGGCCGTAGAAATCAGCGGGTACGATATCGAATATCAACCCCGAACAACCATTAAATCTCAAATTTTGGCAGATTTCGTGGCCGACTTTACACCGGCACTAATACCCGAAGTTGAAAGAGAATTGTTGGTAAACTCGGGAATGTCTTCGGGAATCTGGACCCTTTTTACGAACGATGCTTCGGACATAAAGGGGTCCGGACTTGGCAACGTACTGAAGCCACCCACAGGCAATATAGTTAGACAATCTATTAGAATTGTAAAATTGAGTAACAACGAGGCCGAATATGAGACCATGATTGCAGGTCTTGAACTAGCCAAAGGCTTGGGGGCGGAGGTGATCGAAGCTAAGTGTGACTCCCTCTTTGTAGTAAACCAAGTTAACGGAACGTTCGAAGTCAGAGAAGAACAAATGCAAAGGTACCTAGACAAGTTACAAGTAACGTTACATCGGTTCAAAGAGTGGACTTTGCAGCACGTGCCTCGAGATCAAAATAGGGAGGGCGATGACTGATAACTAGGGATTCTAGCCTATCTTATGCTCCTTTTTGCTTAGGTTTTGGATAAAAAATGTGTAAAAGTATTCCCGAAAACTAACTTATTGTGATTGTCTGCAGTGTTTAGTCAAAATGAAGCAAGAAAGTCATAACCAGCTCATAAAGGAGTTAAAACCTGCACAAGTCCAAAGCTGGAACAGAAGCGCTGACAGCGGAGGAAAAGGGCGGCCGCGGAAGGTTCACCGCTGGGGCATACACAGTTACGCTGACAACGGAATTGAGATTCAGAGAGGCATTTTGGGGCACAACACATACCGCTGACCGCGGTGAAATAGCGCGGCAGCAGAACACTTGACGCTGTCGTGGTGCAAATTACGCTGAGGGCGAAAAAGAGATTCAGAGACCCTGGAAATTTGAGATTAACTGAGAAGCGCAGCCCGCGAACATTTTACGCGGCCGCGACTGAAGCCAACGCTGATGCAGACATTTTTACACTCCCAGCGGAATCTAGCCCAGTCTAAATTCAAGATGGAAGAAACGCGGTCCGCGCTCGCTTTTGCGCGGCCGCGGAAGTCCAAGCGTTGAGGGGCCTAGTTTTTCGCTGACAGCGGATCCTCCGTAGAGGTATCTTTGTCCGGAAATTTCAGCTGTGTATAAATAGTTCTTTTTCATATTTTTAGGTCAGCTTTTGTTTTGAAGAACACGTGAACCGCCGTACTTAGCTATTTTGAGTAATTTTAGAGTAGCTTGTACCATTAATCTTAGATTTTACTCTTGTAATTACTTTTTGTGGGTTATATTTCATTTCCATCTTTGATTTCTACCTTGATTATGAGTAGCTAAACCCATTAGCTAGGGTTGTGACCCAACCCTAGTGTGGGTATTTAATGGGTCTTCAATTTTAGGACTTAATTGTTTATGGGTTAATGTTATTTAGCTTGAGTCATGCTTTAATTGTTGAATTGTTGGTTGCAAACACTGATTCGTGCCTATATGACTTAGACTCTTCTTGAGAAAGAGAGACTAAGTCTAAGAAATTCAGGCTAACAAGGAATTGGGTGCATTCAAGAGATTGATAGCCCCAATTAAAGTGTTAAACCTAGAGATAGTAATACCCGACTTGAGCCAATTTTGCTTGCATTGTTTGGACATCCAATTGGGCTTGAGAAAGCCAATTCGGGCAAAGTCACTCGAACTACCGAGAGGTATAGAGTGAGTAATCATGTGCAATGATTATATCATGATCCCAATTATAACAAGTCTATCCTAAGCTTTAGACCCCATTAGATACTCGCCTAGGTGTAAGTCACTTCCCTAGTGCCTTTTATTAATTGAGAAAACCCTTACAAAAATATTGCACTTAGATTACTTTCATCATTCATTAGCATAGAAGTAGAATAGAAACAAAACAAAGCATGTTTAGAAGTGCAATTAAGAACAACACACATAGCTAGGTCGGATAGAAACCCTCCCAACCAACATTAGCTCCTTGTGGATATCGATCCCGACCTTTCGGGTAAAAGATGCATCGACCACTCTTGCCATTTTATAGTGGTATAGGGTTGGAACCGATCACTTTTTGGCACCACTGTCAGGGAGCTAAACGATTTTGGCTATCTATCTGACTAGTTTTGTGTCTTGTTTTTCTTTCCTTCTGTTTTACTAACTTGTGTGAGTTAATCGATTCATGTACAACATGGCAAACAATGATCCTATTGGAAATGTTCTGAGAGAGGAGGTAGATGATAATGCTAAAGATGAGGTCCCTCTAGTACCTCAAGCTCAAAGAAGGGGCCGCCAGGCCAATGACAACATTCTAGAGCCTCCCCCAGTTCCTCCGCTAGTGGCTCCTCGGGTGCTTCCAAATGAAGTCTACGCAAGTGCAATTGTCCCACCCCGGATCTGGGCAGGCAATTTCCAGATTACAAATGTTATGTTGACTTTATTGGAGCAACGAGGGTACTTCACAGGTGCTCCCCATCAGAATGCATATAAATATCTCAAGGGCTTTGTGGATACCTGTTGGGGAAGCAAACAGACTAATGTGTCGGAGGATGCATTGAGATTGAGATTGTTCCCTTTTTCACTTAGAGGGAAAGCTTTGGACTGGCTTGAAAGGTTTCCCAACCATTCCATCTCTACGTGGGATAAGTTGGCCGACAAGTTTATAGCTAAGTTTTTCTCGCCAGGGCATATGTCGACATTGAGCGATTAGATCCTGGCCTTCAAATAGGAACCTAATGAACCACTTCATGAGATCTGGGAAAGGTATCGGACGATGGTGAAAGAATATCCGAACAATGACATGACCGAAGCAATGATCCAGCAAACATTCTACCGTGGCATTAACACGACCAGTCAGTCTGTAGTGAACCAGGTAGCAGGGGGAAACTTTATGAACACACCTTATGCTGAGGCGTGTGAGATATTGGATGAGATGGAAGATACTTCCTCGGCGTGGCAAAGTCGAGCTATTGTGCCACAAGGTGATCCCACTGTCATTCACCTGCACAAGGAGCTCCACGACCATGGCCAAGCAATAGCGGAGTTGACTACAACAATGAACCAGTTGGCAAAAGCTCAATTGCAGCAAGTTCAAGCGCCAAGACAAGTAAATGCTATGGAAGGGGTAAATATGTTGGTCAAGAAGAGGCGACAAAGAGGTTAACAAAGTCAAGGAATCCGGATCAATATGAGTAGGGTAGTAGTGGTTTCAACCAAGATGATGGGTATGGCGATCAAAGTGAAGAAGTCCAGTATGTGAACAATTACCAAGGACAACGGGGCAATGCTCCAAACCAACAACAACAGTGGAGATCCCAAGGAAATTGGGGGAATCAAAACCAACAGGGAAATAGCAATTGGGGGAACAACAATCAAAATTGGGGCAACCAGAACAACCAGGGCAACTTGGGCGGCAACAATAGCAATTGAGGAGGAAACAACAACCCAGGGGGTTGGAATAATAGCAATCAAGGGAATCGGGGCCGGGCTTTCAAAGGCCTCCGATGTATCAACAACCAAACAACCCGCCTCCATTTCTGTCCTAAGGTCCTAGCTCGTCAAACAATGAGATGGGAAGGATTGAGATGATGTTTGAGCAAATGATGAAAAAGAACGCCGACTCCGATGCCTAGTTGGCATCCCATAATACTTCTATCCGAAACTTGAAGGTTCAACTAGGCCAGATTTTGCAATCTTTGAACACTCGCCCAAAGGGGGCTCTACCTAGTGATACGGTAGGAAACCCGAAGGGTGGGAACTGTCGCGCCCCCTTTTTTCCCCCTCTCGCGCGGGGAGAAGTACGGGTTTCGACATTCACGGGGTGTAATGACTCATTTCCTTTTTGGGTATTTGAAGAGTCGCCACCTAACGGATTATGGTGCGTTAGGGCACCTAGAGCGATTAACTCTTGGTTTGGTTTGCATTACCAGAGATTAGGGTAAGGGCTCGAAATAAGCTCGAGGCGAAGGTGTTAGGCACCCCTCTTGGTCCACAACTGTGGGTCCCGACCGAACTTATATTCACACATTAGTCCATAAATAAACGATTAAAGCAAATAATTGCAAGTAGAGCATGTTGGGCATTGTATAAAATAGGAATTTAAACAGGTTGTAGAAAATAGAGAAAATAGAGTTTCAAGCAAAGAGGATTTGGGGAGAGGGAGGTCCTAGGTTGGTTATCCTATAGGATCACATCGGTACAATGCCCGGTAATCACTCCTTAGAAAGGGGCTACGCGTGGCATTAGCGCACCGGTCATCATATCCATATCTACCCTTCCCATCCCCTTAGTGGTCATGCAAAGCGAGTGTTGGTTAGTGATGTCTATTGCGTGCTGCTACCCGTCCCTTCTTAATGGTCCTGGAGGGAGTTAGGACCTCTACCTATAGGTGGTTCTTGACGTACCCCTAAGGTTTTAAAAGGGAAAAATTCTAAGGCGACAGTCAAAACATGTAGGAGTTTACACATAATGGAAGCAGATAAGAGGCTCAAAATTTCCTCCTCGAGTAAACATACAAGCAGCACGACTCAAACACAGTTAAGATCTTTATCAATCAAAGTCCTAAAGCAGGATCTCTAGGTGACCATGCAGAAACCAACAAACCCTTTTAGGTTCAGAAATCATACCCTAGATGTTGCCTAAGGACTCTTTTAAAAGTTATTAGAATCAGAAACACTAAACGACGGAGAAAGAGCTTCAGGGGAATGCAGTTTAGAAAATGCCCTTAAGGCTTGCCTATATGCAGTATACTGTGTCTATATTAATGCAGAAACAACAGGTTTTCGAGATAGACTCCTTTAATACCTATAAGCATGGTATCTAATAGGATCGATGCAATTTTGAAAGAACTTGTTTCAAAAAATGTTAACGCTTGGTAAGACCAGCTTCAGAAATGAACTAGGCGTAATGAAATTGATTTATTAGGCTGAATAAAATTACCAGACAGAATTGTGAGTATAGATCCCTATAGGCATGAAATCTAGGCGTATTACTGATTTTAGTCGATTTGCAGCAACATACAGAAAGACTTATTAAAACTGAATCGGAGTTGAGTCCTATAGGCATAGCATCTACTGATTTAAGACATGATGGTTTGGAGCCTATGAACATGGTTTTTAATATGACTAAATGCAGAACCTTAGGAACATGATTCCTACTAATGCAAACGAAATTAGAAGTGAGATCCAATAGACATGATTTCTATTAGGCAAAGCAATCAGATTTAAAAGCATAAATCCCTATGAGCATGTTTTCTATTGAGTAAAGCAGGCAGATTTTAAAAGTGAGATCCTAAGAGCAGGATTTCTACCCATATTACCCCATAAAGTATACATCTACCCACCCTTTTTACTAAATGCCCCAAATATCTGTTTACAAATTATTACAGGCCAATGAATGATACATAAGTAAAATAGAAAATCAAGAAGCTATTCTATAGGGAGCCTTTAATTAGGACCGAGTTTCCCAAAGCCTCCAAAGGTCTCATAAACCTCAATTCCATAGACAAATCAGAGTCTAGGTGCATCAAAGTTCCCTAAGGGCCTCAAGAACCCCGAGCAATGCTTACACCTAGACTTAGCAACCAAGAATTGAACCAGTGCAGTGTGGAAAGGCCAACCTCAGTATGCCAGAGTTCAGAGGGCTCTCAAGAGGATCCCAAGGCAGTACACATACTAGAGGGGGTAGAACTTATTGACTAAGAGTAAAGTGGAAGTGCAGGACACAAGTTGAAAAGGGTTATTAAAGACTGTATTGGAAAGTCTGTTTTGAAAGCAATTAGTAAAGCAACAAAGATTTTTTGAAAAGAGGTTGGAGTAGTAAACAAAACACCTTAAAAAAAGATCACACACATCTAGTTTACAGAATTCAGCAGTCATACAGGGGTCAAGGGGTTGGGGATACATAGACATTTGGCTACACAACCAGAAAAGATCTTAAGATTGGATTGGACATGCTCAGAGATAGTTGACTCTGGCATAATCACACACCAGTCAGGAGAAATACAAACACATAGAAGGGGTGATAAGAATTTGGGGATTCATAGGATGGTAAGCACACAAGAAGTAAAGACAACTGTCAAGGCATGCTTTGAAACACATAAGGGAATATATTGATCTAAAGGGAAGGGGAGACATAGTAGCATGCTGATAATGTAACTTAACTACAAATTTTACAACAAAACCACAAGTAGAAGCAAGCTAGAAATAAAAGAAACTAAAACAATAAGAGAAATATATTGTTGTTGGAGCTTTAAATCAAAACCAGGACATACCAGTGAAGGTAGAAGTAAGCAGAATGAAAGAACCAAAGAGCACATATGATTAGCCTTGGCTTGCAGCCGGCTAGCAAGTAGCACAAGAGAGAGGGAGAGCAGAGACTTTTAGTAAGAGGAGTAGTTTTTTGAAAACCAAGTGTTCCTCTGTTAATGAAAGACTTAGGGTATTTATAGTTTTGAAAATAGGCAGAAAATAAGGTAACAAGTAAAGGTTTAGCACAATTATGGAAGTAATCATAATTAGAATCCAATTAATACAAGTACTCCCCTTTAATCAAGGAATCACAGCTTAAACGGATACCAACAGGGATAATCAAGGAAGGAAAATCAGTTGAGGAAGACTGATTTTTACCATATAAAGGATAGTAAAAGTATAGAGCATATGACTGAGTCTAAGTACAGAATATACCGATTAAGGAAAGGATTCAGTAAGAGTGAAGTACCACAGCAAATAAGGAAACGGAATCAGTCAAGACGAGAAGAACTTTAGGGTTTTGAAAGAAAATCTTGCAATCAAACCATGAATTAAGGAAATCAGAATCAATCAAAAGGGAGTCATGACTCTGCACTTCAACATATAAATAAAGAAGAACGAACAGGCGTAGCAAACAGGCAAAGTCATCCACATAGATAGAAAGAAGCAAGAGATGAGCAAACACAATCATACAGAAGTGACATAAGCAGGCTAAAAACTCAGTAGAAAACCCATTCGAAGCATGTTAACCAACAGAAACTTAACAAAATCAAGTAGTCATGCTAACACACAGAACCAAAGCAAAGAAGGGTCTTAAAAGTTAGGGGTTTTGACAGAGCCGAGTTAAAAACAGTAGGAACATAGGATCAGTCCAAATAAGCAATGAAAGAGGTTTAATCATAAAGAAAATCGATTAAAACAAGCGTAGAAGGAACTCCGAGAAAACCCTAANTGCGTCCGTTGGGGTTATGGAAAACCCGATGGACTTCGGATAAGGCTTATCTTAAAGGATCATTATGTGGACAACATAACTGACCCGACTAGGTTTGACCATGATGCATGCACAATTTAAACAGAGTAAGGTTTCTATGGGGTTTTAGACTGGTACCCTCAAGCGGACAACTTGAGAGGGAAGGCACGGAACCGTCGACTGCACCGCTGATCGACTGGTTTTATCGCAAATAAGCCTTTCCGAATTTAAGGGTAGTATATAGGAAGAGCGCAACCACTCATTAAAGCGTTGCTATAGGATTTGATACGCACGAGTGAAATATGATGTGGAGCATGATTTATGCAGCAGTTAATAACATGTAGGCAAGTATTTTCACGTAGGAAGAAATAAATACAGCATTTAAATAATTGAAAAGACAGTTAAAAAGAAAGAAAAACAAGGAGACAAGGCAGTTTTCAAGGTAATAAAGGAATCATAAATGCTCAAAATAGATAGTTAAATTCAAATAAGGGAGAAGGGTACGGGATAAAGCCTGCTTGGACTAATTCATAAGTTCGTTATGAAGAGCCTAAAAATATCCCCAGCAGAGTCGCCATGCTGTCGCGCCCCCTTTTTTCCCCCTCTTGCGCGGGGAGAAGTCCGGGTTTCGACATTCACGGGGTGTAATGACTCATTTCCCTTTTGGGAATTGGGTATTTGAAGAGTCGCCACCTAACGGATTATGGTGCGTTAGGGCACCTAGAGCGATTAACTCTTGGGTTGGTTTGCATAACCAGAGATTAGGGTAAGGGCTCGAAATAATCTCGAGGGGAAGGTGTTAGGCACCCCTCTTGGTCCACAACTTTGGGTCCCGGCCGAACTTATATTCACACATTAGTCCATAAATAAATGATTAAAGCAAACAATTGCAAGTAGAGCAAGTTGGGCATTGTATAAAATAGGAATTTAAACATGTTGTAGACAATAAAGAAAATAGAGTTTCAAGCAAAGAGGATTTGGGGAGTGGGAGGTCCTAGGTTGGTTATCCTATAGGATCACATCAGTACAATGCCCGGTAATCACTCCTTTGAAAGGGGCTATGCGTGGTATTAGCGCACCGGTCATCATATCCATATCTACCCTTTCCATCCCCTTAGTGGTCATGCAAAGCGAGTGTTGGTCAACGATCTCTATTGCGTGCTGCTACCCGTCCCTTCTTAATGGTCCTGGAGGGAGTTAGGACCTCTACCTATAGGTGGTTCTAGACGTACCCCTAAGGTTTTAAAAGGGCAAAGTTCTAAGGCGACAGTCAAAACATGTAGGAGTTTACACATAATGGAAGCAGATAAGAGGCTCAAAATTTCCTCCTCGAGTAAACATACAAGCAGCACGACTCAAACACAGTTAAGGTCTTTATCAATGAAAGTCCTAAAGCAAGATCTCTAGGTGACCATGCAGAAACCAACAAACCCTTTTAGGTTCAGAAATCATACCCTAGATGTTGCCTAAGGACTTTAAAAGTTATTAGAATCAGAAACACTAAACGACGGAGAAAGAGCTTCAGGGGAATGCAGTTTTGAAAATGCCCTAAGGCTTGCCTATATACAGTATACTGTGTCTATATTAATGCAGAAACAACAGGTTTTCGAGATAGACTCCTTTAATACCTATAAGCATGGTATCTAATGGGATCGATGCAATTTTGAAAGAACTTGTTTCAAAAAATGTTAACGCTTGGTAAGACCGGCTTTAGAAATGAACAAGGCGTAATGAAATTGATTTATTAGGCTGAATTAAATTACCAGACAGAATTGTGAGTATAGATCCCTATAGGCATGATATCTAGGCGTATTACTGATTTTAGTCGATTTGCAGCAACATACAGAAAGACTTATTAAAACTGAATCGGAGTTGAGTCCTATAGGCATAGCATCTACTGATTTAAGACATGATTGTTTGGAGCCTATGAACATGGTTTTTAATATGACAAAATGCAGAACCTTAGGAACATGATTCCTACTAATGCAAACAATATTAGAAGTGAGATCCTATAGACATGATTTCTATTAGGCAAAGCAATCAGATTTAAAAGCATAAATCCCTATGAGCATGTTTTCTATTGAGTAAAGCAGGCAGATTTTAAAAGTGAGATCCTAAGAGCAGGATTTCTACCCATATTACCCCATAAAGTATACATCTACCCACCCTTTTTACTAAATGCCCCAAATATCTGTTTACAAATTATTACAGGCCAATGAATGA